>NC_142601.1:20515781-20815781 GCF_041222555.1 Hakea prostrata | reverse complement strand
TCCATCAAATCTTCCTCATCCCAATATTGTCCGAATGGTACTGGGATTTAAATAGTATCGTGTAAGAAAAAGTATGCATAAAAGGGAATAGTTAATGCAAGCCTAATAGTGTGATAACATAATGAAAATTAAATTAAATACTAGACTTAAGACAACAACAACAACCACCACCAGCAAGGGAGCGCAACATAGACTCCCACACGTGATGATTTGAAGGACTCTGTTGCCCGGAGACCGACAACGCATCCACACGCACAAATATGTGTGCTAAGAGGTTCGATCTACCATCCTCAACACACACCACACTCAAGCATCTCACACTATCCTCACATGGCCAAACTCCACAAGGATAGCAACGACTCTCCCCTCCCACGAAAGAACCCCCCAAACCACCGACAAACATACCCAAGCACCCACTCTCAAAGCCCAAGCTATCCAAAGTAGCAAACGGGTCGGCCTCACTAACCACCCCGACACGTCCCCATCATCCAATCATAGGTGTGGTAATATGAAGGTCTAACATGTGAGCTGCACCGTATTCTCACAAGCACCCCAATCTCCTCAACATTAAGTCAATCAGACAGCACAAGGAGTCCAAAAGAGCCTATATCCCATCCACAAGGCACAACCACAATACAAAGTTATAAAGTGTACATGTATATGTGATTATGTGTAATGTAAATATATGTATTTACAAATGAAAATTAATACTATATGTTTAGACTTTAGATACGTGAGTTCTCCACATCTTCAACCCGACTTTTGTAGTTGGAGCCATTATCAATCACAATTTGAACTACATTCCACTCCAACCTCCTCACCACTGCATAATTTGTAAATGACACCCCCACCGGATCATCACGACGAGGAACACCCTCCCATCACAACAACATGAAAGATGATGGACGCCAGGGACCATCCAACCATCACCATCAGTCACTCCATAATGATCACATGGGCAACCCAATGACTCAATGTCCTCTATGCTAGGCAAAACACAATATACGAATGAGTGGGTCCGACACCACCCCACCCCTATTTGCCAATCATATCTCGAGTAGGGCCCCGGCGTATGTGTTGGAACACTATAGTAATCGCCCATTTGGAGAAACCATCCCCACCTCCCACACCCCCCAAAGTCTAACCCGATCCGGCCCAAAAAGGCCGGATCACAAGAACTCAAATCCGGATCCCCAGGATGTCGAAAGCGACCCCAGGGCGGGAAGGAGCCCCTCACACCGAGACCTCCCAAGGACGGGAGCCAAGGCCTCCCAACCACCCTCAGAGGACCCACAACCAGACCCCCCTCCCACGCAATCCCGCTCCCACCACACATCACCCTCCCACGATCCCTCCGATCGCAGCCGGCTCATCCCACCAAACCCCGATCTAGAAGGTCATCAAGCAGACATCCCAAACCACCCCGTCCTCCTCCTCGCTCCACTACTAAATATGAGGCCAGCCCCACCTCACAGCACCTTTGGGCACCACATCCCCCCACCACAGATCACCTTCAATCAGTGCCCCACCTCCTCCTATGTCTACGAAACACTCCCCCTCTACTGTTAGTCCTCCCATGATCCCAAGCTATGTCCGACATCTTAAAATAGAGTGCACGATACAAAAACACACCCTAAGTATCTTGAAAAGCTCCACAATATGCCAAAAATGACATACATGCTCTAATAATAACCTCCTATTTTTAAATATAAAAAAATATGTATAACTATATAAGTATTTTTAATATATAAATAATTTTAAAATATATAAAATTCACATTAACTATCTAAAAATATCCACAACATGCTCAAAAAATTGCATACATGCTCCACTAATACTCTCCTATTTTTAAATTTAAAACAGAAATTAATTATTTTTAATATTTAAATATATATTTTAATTATTTAAATATATATTAAATACAGTAAAATACATAATTAACAGATAAAAAAATAACAACACCATCACACAAATGGTTCTCAACTCACAACATCCATTGAAGCAACAGTACATACATAAACATTTAACAATATACATAATTTAGTAAATAGTTTTAATAACAGAAAAATAAAAAAATAGTAGGAAGAATCAAAAAATAAACACTACAAATCATAGATTATCACCTAAAGTAAACATATATAAATTTGGAAGCAACAACATGATTTAAGGCACAAATGAAACAAAAATCAAAAAATGAGAAGTGGTTACTCACCTCAAGATTTGAGAAAATCACAAATGGAGGAACAAATCAAGTGTTTGAAGGAAATGGAATACTAGAAATAGGTGTAGAAGCAGATAAAACAAGAGAAATCAAAAAAAATCAAAAGGAGGCAAATGGCCCGAAGGCGGAGGGAAACCACGAAGAAACGGAAAGTGGGATTTATAGCCAGCAGCGCCCGAAATCGGTAAAAGACACAAAGCGAACGAAAAAATGGATACTTTTGTGCCTACTACTCAATCGTTTGAGTTGGATTTTTGAGCATTTGATCAAATTTTGACCATTTCGATCGAATTTTCTTCCATGCTTTCAAGTTCCACCATCTTATCCTGGAATAGTTAACCTTTTGGAACAATATAAAATTTCTTTTACACTTCTGGAACAATATTTTTTAAATTTACATTTCTTCCTCTTGCCTTCTCCCTTCCACCGCCCCATTGGAACTCTCATTGCTTGCACTTGTTGACACTGACAAAGGTAAAACCAACCATCAAAAATCTTATTGGCATCTGGAGATCAAGTCTTGTCTATCTCTTCCATTATAGCTTTGTTCATTTTCATTGAAGAAGCCACAACAGCTTTACTCAATCCAAATCCTAGTTGCTCTTTTTCTTCTTTCGTCCATTCTAATCACTACAATAAGACTTGGTACTTCACAAACCACCAAAAAGAAATCTCTCTTCACTTCTCTGCAAACGAGTGTGACATTTACATTCGGTCAAGGTGATAACTTCTACAAATTTTACATTTGATTCTGTGACTTTTGATCAATTAGGACTTTCAAAATTTGATTTCGATATTCAGAGGAAAGTTCAAAGATCCCTAAATCGAACCAGACTCTACTTGGTTCTCAAAGTAGGTATGTATTGGGCTGACGCAGACAAGGCTGAGACAAAGAGCAAGCTCACACGGTCTTGGATTCTCTTAAAAAATCATGGGCTTCTCTTGTGTTTTTCTTCCCCTGTGATTTCATTTCCATCTTCTCTTAGTTATTTGTTATACATGGGTGATTGATAGTGAACTGTCAGAAAAGTAGTGATTTCTGATTCAAATACCAGAAGATTTAATCTCCTTAAAGATTAATCACAAGCACATCCTGTTTAACAAGCTCCATTTGGCTGCTATTCCTTTGTGATATGCTTATTCTTATTCATAAAGAAGAAGATTGTTTGTGGGTTCTACGGGGTCAACAAGTGCAAGGGATAAGGGTTCCCACAGTGGTAGTGAGTGTTCTGACGGTGGCAATGGAAGCTAAAAGGCAAGAGGAAGAATGAATGTAAATTTAGAAAATATTATTCCATGTGTAAAATAAAATTTTTTTTTATTTTATATTTACCCTCATCCTATACTTCTATTTTACACCATTGGATCTTTGTATGGATAGCGAACAAAACCCTCTTTTCATCCCATTATAAATAAGGATATAATGGTCTTTACAACTATGCCACTAACCTTTCTAATGGAAGTGGAGTTGGGTGCTTTTCAAAGATAAACTGAGGTGTCAGTATTTAAAGGCCTTTGTTTTGGGGTGTCATAGCAATTTACTCAAATTATTTTTCTGTTATTAATTAATTTTTTGAATTCTTAGAATTCAAAAAATATATCTTATGTGGAATTAAAATTAAATAATCATGAAAAAACACTTGCGTGTTTTTTAAAATACAATCATGCTAAAATAAGCATGCTATGTATGTGTTTTTACTACAAAGTGTGTGTTTCTTGTGTTAACAATTATTTCTATATGTTTTTAATTAACTTAAAATATAATTTCATTACTTTAGTTTTTTTAGTTGTTGGATATGCTATTGTATTAGTGTAATAGATTATACTTGAATAAATTAGTGTATGTGAACGGTGTATCTATATATATATATTTCTTTGTATACATGTATTTGATGAAATGGATGAAAATATTTATCGTATGTATCTGTTTAAATGGTTGAATGTAGAGCTAGTAGCAAAACTGCTGACAAAAAGAAGTTTGAAGGTGTTGAATTCTAGTGGTGCAACCAGATTGAAACAACACTTGGTGAGGGGTTATAAGGATGTGGGCAAGTGTCCTAAAGAACCGTATGAAGTGCAACAAGCAATTACTGCTTGCTTGAAAAGAGGAAGACTGAAGAGGGCAGAGAAGGAAACGTTGTAGAGGGAGTTTGAGGAGGTAGTAATAGAGGCCTTTTGTGGATGTGGATGAGGAATCAGATGATGTTTAGGCTGCTAGAAGAAGTATGGGAGTATAGTCATAAGTGGAGTGGAGACAGATGAAACCTATTGTTGCTGCTAGTAAACAATCATTGCATTGTGAGAATGTGAGGCAATATGAATAAGCTAAAGGAGTAGTTACATCTGGCTCAATTGCTCCATCTACGTTTAGGTAAAACCGTAAAAGGAGAAAGACTAGGCATGGGGAGGACCCAACATACAGGAGAGTGCCATCCCTAGATCCTATACTTCAACATAACCCCACCATATTCTGACAAGAAGACTACTACCAACCTACCATCACTCAAATGTTTAGTAGTAGTAGGGATGATCAAGCCAGGGATGCAATAAGCAAGTTTATGTACTCTGGGTAAGTTAGATCACGAGAGTACAAGATTGAAATAAAATCTGTGACCAAGTTACTAAGCTGCTTCTCAACTCCTGCTCTACCAACACTAATGCCACCTCCCTTGCTTATAAGTTACACCATGAGAGTACATGAACTTGCTTATTGCATCCCTTGCTTGACCTTCCCTACTACTACTAAACATTTGAGTGATGGTTGGTTGGTAGCAGTTTTGTTGCTTGAAGATTGTGATGTTTTACTGAAGTACAGGAAACACTCTCCTGTATGCTGGATCCCTCGCATGTCTAGTCTTTCTCCTCCTCTCACCTCCCTCCTAAAATGTAGATGGAGCAGTTTAGCTGGATGCACCTACTCCTTTGGCCTATTCGTATTACCACACATTCTTATAATGCAAGGATTGTCTACTAGTAGTAAACAACAACCTTAATCTGTCTCCTCTTTGCCTGTGATTGGACCCCTATACTTCTTCTGGCATCCTCATCCACAAAAGGCCTCTATAATACTACCTCCTCAAGCTCCCTCTGATGCCTTTCCTTCTTTGCACTGTTCAATCTCCTGCCTTTCAAGCAAGGAAAAATTTAGTACCTTTAAGCAATACTTGCAGTTTGACTCCTTTTTGGCAGCTGTTAGGGCCTCAGAATGTTGCCAATTAACGTCAGAAGCAGCAGTGCAGAAGCAGCAGTGCCACTACTAGCTCTATGGTCAGCCATTTAAACTGATACATAAGATAAATACATTAATGCATATCATGAAATAAAAGTATGCATTCAAAAACATAATTAAAATAAACTACTAAACCATTCACATGCACTAATTTGTTTTAAGTCTAAGCTATTACGCTGATACATCGACATATTCAACAACTAAAAATACTAAACTAATGAAACTATATTTTTAGGTTAATTAAAATAAATAATTTTTAATACAAAAAACACACTTAGTTGTAATGACACAAATCTGGCATGCTTATTCTAAGATGATTGTATTTTTAAAGAACACAACATAACTTAAAAATTATTTAAAAAAAGAGATAAGTTTCTAAAATTAAATTTGTTTTTCATAATTATTTTATTTAATTCATTGAATCCAAAATAAAAAAAAAAAATAGCAACATTAATAGAATTTTTTTTTGATGCCATGAGGTTGTAGCCCTTCCAATGAAGTCTTGACATATATTACAAGCATTTTCAAAACATAAATATTTTTCACTTTTTTAAAAATTTTAAATTCTTATAAGAGGTATTATAAATTTAAAAAATAAATTAATCACAGAATAATAATTTTTGGACCATAAAACTATGGATTTGGCAAAGATAGTCAACATATATGTAATTTACGTTCATACACCTAATTTAAAACATATTATTTGAAAAAAATGAAATTGAGGAAGAAAACTCACCTTTGAAGATTGGCTTGAAAATCACTTCATTCTTGTTGATTACTTGCTGTAAAAGAGCTAAACAAAGTGTTGATGTAGTGTAGGGGAAGATTTGGCAATTTTCTCGCAAAAAAATGGCCAAAAAGGATTAAACAGTACTAGGGGTTAAAATGAGGTCGAGATAAGCCGAGACGACTTGATGAGAGGGGGTATTAAGAGGGGAACTCGAATTGGGATCTCGGTTGAATCGAGATCTTGGTCAAGATTTCAAAATTTTCTTGTTTTACAAAGTTTCTCGTGAGGCCTCGAACCATGATTGCTTGGCAACACAAAGTCCCCATGGATGATTTGGATATCATACGGATGTACCCAAGTGCCCTATTGCCTCAAGGGTTTGTGGTGCTATTCTTGGCAACTTGGAGTTGGCTGAATGGCGTAGAGGACCTGCCAAGTCTGGGGCCGGTGGAGCTAGTGGAGGAGGTGGAGTTGGTGCTGGTGCTGGTGCTGGCTGTAAGCAAGCCTACCTAGCTTCCTAAAACAGTAAATTGGATCCAATAACCAAGCCCATCAGTGCACCAAGTGGGCTGGCTGAACCTTAGCAGGGGTAGTGTGGTATTTTCCCTCTTTTTTGGACACTAAAGTGGGCCATTAATTTTCTTTATATTTTTGTGAGTCCATATCTAATTTTATTTTTTTAATTGAGTCAGTATTGAGAGTCCTAGTCAGACGTGGTGGAATCTATTTAAAAGTATGATTTCTTTTGGATAATTAGTTGTCAATTTTTGCGATTTATTTTCTTGAAGATTCCTTTTTAGTGATACTTTATTTATTGAATTGTAAAGGGATCCTAGTCTGTGAACGATCTCTTAGTTGAGTCTCGTTTGGTTTTCTTTTTGGAGCCTACATCTTTTCCCTCAAAGTGTAAGGCTATATAAAGCCCTTACCCCTTTGTAAACAAGCAAATTGAATTGAATAAACCAAATCAGAGTCTTGAGGGAAATCAAGTTGTAGTCTTCTTGGGAGGGCCACAGCGGTTGTTACTTGTTAGAGTTCATCTTCTTCAGATTTCAGCAAGATTCTTCCATCTCCAACAGCAATTCAATGCTCATGGCAGCCTCTCTCCTTGAATTAAGCCTCTGTCCTTGAATTAAGTAAGAACAGCCCCTCCTCTCTCTTCCCTAGCCCTCGGCTCCCTTCCCCACCCTTCCCCCTTTTTATTACAGAACACCCAGCGCCCTCCCCAAACCTGCCGCAACCCTAGAAACCGTCTCCTCCCCGGCACACCTCCCTAGCCCCTTTCTCCTTTCTGCCCCTAATTCCCCCCCCCTCTTTCTTTTTTCTTGAACTTGTGGTAGTTCTGGAAGTTTTCAGAACAGAAAGAAAGAAAAGAAGAAAGAAAAGAAAAAATGAGGAAAAGAAGAAAAAAAAAGAAAGGGAAGAAAAGAAAGATTAAGGAGAGATGGAGCCTAAGATCTTTCCAAGAAACCTAATCAAGATCAACCCAAACCCTATACAGCTAACATCTTTTCCTAAACCAACCCTAAAAACTCCTTAGGCTTAACCATAGGCTTCCCTTTCCATCCTAGGGTAAGTCTGGGTATCTCAAAACCAACCCATATTGATTTGTCATAATGCTAACATCATCCTTCCAACTTATCCCCAATCCATTTAGGTTTTTGTTAACCCTAAACCTTTTCCAAACCCTAACTTTCCTAAATTCTACCATCAGGCCCGTCCCATCTGGGTTTGTTAAAATCTTTAATTCCGAAGATTGGTTCTTTATTTGCTAGCTCACAAAGGAGAGGATCCTAGAGTAACCCTAATTTTAGGGAAATAATTGCACATCTCAGAACCCTACAATCTAGGTTACATCATTGGTGCTGGTGGAGCAGGTGTTGGAGGAGCTGCTTAGTGACTTAGTCATTGATTTCATTTTACTTGTGCTCTCTTGGTGTAACTGATCTTGTAATGTCATAATGCAGAATTGTGAACAATTGGACATGTTTGTTATATCATTTCACTTTAAACCGTTATATCTTCATTTATTGGTATAAAAAAATGATTGTGTATTTCATGTTTTATAGTCTGCATGTTCATTCCCATTTTGGTTGCAAAGTTAGGGTAAAGTTGAAACTCATTTATACACCTGTTTTCTCTCAAATCTAAGGCAACCATTGTGTTTAGAGGGCCTAAAATAGGCTAAAGACCAAATTTCAGTCAAGTTGAAACTCATTTATACACCTGTTTTCTCTCAAATCTAAGGCAACCATTGTGTTTAGAGGGCCTAAAATAGGCTAAAGACCAAATTTCAGTCCAACTTGAGTTCAAAAACCCATCGGGATGGGCCCTTGAGTTCATTCAAGTTGAGCCTGGAAAAAATACCAGATTTCTGCCGAGATCTTGTGAGATCTGGGTCGAGACCGAGATATTCAAATCATGTTTGAGGGGGAATGTAGACTTGATAGGGAGGATGGGTTCCTCTAGTTTGAGTCAATTCTAATGGTCAGATTGGTTCATATTAGACTTGGAAATTTTGGTGTCTAAGTGAATCTGAAAAGTAAAAAAGAAGAAAAATCTAGACAGTAAAAAAATGGTGATAGGAGAAGGGGATAGGAGGCTGCCAGATATCCTGATGGGGGCCCTTGTAGATGCTTGGATCTAATGGAGATGGAGTTGTAGAAACCTGTCCTTTAGCCAGAGTAAAAAATCATGCTTGATTTCACCTTGGGTCTTAGTGTCTCTTAAATCTCGGACCTACCAAATTCAAGAAAACATAGCGGAGCAGCACTAACCGACAATGAGAACTCAATTCTGAACTTAATTTATAATCTGAGAGTGGTAGCCTTCCATCAGATGGGATAGGCTATTTATAACAAAGATCCGAGAGTTCTTTTTGGATTGGAACTCTTACCTGACTTTGGTACTTGAAACTAGAATAATTGGGCAGACTTTTGCATACATACACTGGTTATTGTAATTAACTAACCCATTTTCTGTACTTAGTCTGGAAACCTGACTTTTAGACCCACAGAACAAGCCCATGACCACATATATGGAATAAAGGTCCAACACCCATATCTATCAATTCTATGTTGATTTTGAAGGAAAATAGGCCAATTCGGTGTTGGATCTTCATCACTTGGTTTTCTGAGGTAGTGGATTGGGCCTTGAGTTTGATTTCTTGAACCATGACTGTTGCAGTGTAAACTTGGACTGAATTAATAGAATTTAAATCACTTTTGAAGCTTTTATTGTGTTTTTCTTTTAGAGGAATGATAATGGAGTTGAGAAAACTCCTTCATGGTTATGGTTTGGAATCTAAGTCATGTTTTTTCTGTTGGACTGCCAGCCTTTGATTTGCCAAGCAGGGGAAACTTTGGAAGTTCAGCCTAGGCAGGAGATCAAAGTCATCCATTCACCACCTTGTCTCCTTTACATTATTTTCCCTTTATGCTTTCTAGTTTTTTGGCCTATTTGATTTCCTCACTGCTGATCATTTCCTTAATAGATCCTAAATGTCCATCAGTGTCTGATTGTCCTAAACATGCAACTACAGATTTCTTATAATCTGCCCATCAGATTTAGGTCTTCTTTTAAGTGAATCATCTTCTCCACATCATCTCCCTTGACCCTAAGCACAGCTTTAATTTCCACTAGAATCCCTTTGACACTCCTTCCCTAAAACTTCTCTATTGTCCTAGATCTTAGGGTTGTATTACCAGCTATAAGAATTCATTGAAATTCTAACCAAACCTTTTCCTGCGCATGGATATCATCCCCTTAAAACCCCATTCCCGTCAGATTTTTAAGACCTAGGACCAGCCCCTTTCTTTACTTTTTGAGTTTTCCAATGAACCCTAATTCCTAAACTATATGCTGCACAGTCTAACCATAAAAACTCTCCATGGTTTGGACCACACACACCCTATATGAGCAATTCTAGATTCAATCCAAGTTACAGCCCCATCCTACCATCCTAAAACCCTGAATCACTAACCCTGCTGGCCGGTTCTGTTTAAAATCTTGGAAGAACCGGCTTTTAGTTTGTCCTACAAATCTAAGGCTGCATCACAAATACAAATCTTCTTCTTGTTGCTCTGTTATTTCAGTAACAAGACTTCATTTTTCACAATCTTATACTGTGCTGCACATATCATTTCTAATGATGAACTTATGAGTGTTGTTAGCCACATCAAGGAAGGGATGTTTCCATTCCTGTATAAGGGCAAAAATCTTCATGAAATATCAGCTTAACATTTATTGAATCGTTTAAGCTTTACCATCTCATTTTTGGTTGGCCTTCATATTTGGGAAGAGGTGGGTTATGCCATCTGTTTCTCTGTCCACTGCATGTCTACACTTGCAGCATATATTATTTCATGTCATAGATTTTTTAGCTGCTTTGGACATTGACATTTCTCTCTTGCATTTGAGCATTCCATTCTTTAAATAAAATTAGATTACTGATCCTAAGCTTCTCATTCAAGCTGATAAAGTTCTTTATGGATGGACTTGAATGGCATGGTGCTTTATTTGCCATAGGTATTGACATGATACTCTTTTCCAATTGCAGGATAAAATATTAAAAATCCGGAAAGTTTATGATACTTTTTTGGCTGAATTTCCCTTGTGCTATGGGTACTGGAAAAAATATGCAGATCATGAAGCTCGTTTGGGTTCCATTGACAAGGTAGTAGAGGTATATGAGCGGGCAGTTGTAGCTGTGACATATTCGGTGGATATATGGTTGCATTATTGCATGTTTGCTATACCTACATATGGCGATCCTGATACTGTTCGAAGGTAATCACTATTCATGTACTCATGAACTGTAGTGTGATTGGAGGTCATATATTCTGGTTTTGTCGTTGTAATGAAGTCTTGTAATCTTGTATGGTCCTAACCTTATTTTGGTATGCCTGCTCAGTGAAACTCATGTATGGCATAAAAGTTCGCTGGGAATGCATTATAGAGATTTAATTACAATTCGAGTTTCTATGTGCAGTTCTTTTATTTTTAGGCTACTATGCAGCGTTCTTGTTTCTTTTAGGATTTAGTTACATCTATCCAATCCTTTTCACTCTTCTTCCAAGGTTTTTGAAGTAGTCATGTAGTTCTCAATGAATTACTGCTCTCTTTAACTTTGACATTGGCTCTCTTGGGTTCATCAATATACAAAATGCTGCTGGGAAGATCACTTTCAGTTAAGGGCTAAGATGGCCTCTATTCTGCTTCCTTTCATGGACATAGAATGGTTGTTTCAGGAAGGTAAAAGCAGCATATTTGTGTGTAAATTTGGAAATTTTGTGCTCTTAGAATGATACTTTTTCCTTTGCCAACTTAGGGGCTGCAGTCTCCTATTAATGGACGTGTTCAATGGCTAACTTTTGACCTTTATACATATGCCATAACAATGTTCTGGACTTATATGGTGTTTCAGGTTATTCGATCGTGGATTGACTTACGTTGGAACGGATTATCTTTCGTATCCTCTGTGGGACAAATATATAGAGTATGAATACTCACAGCAGCAATGGTGTCATTTGGCCATGATCTACACTAGGATTTTTGAAAACCCCAACCAACAACTTGATCGCTATTTCAACAGGTTTTTCCTCATTCTAGCTGTTTTCATGTTTTTTGTTTTCGCCTTGTTATTTGTGGCATTATTATCGTTGTTGACTTCTATGATTACATTTAAATGTTTAATGGCATATAATCGTTTAGGAGTTTGGTACTTGCTTGAAAAGCTTCTATTTTGGTGGTTGATGATGTAATGTAGATCAGTCCCAAGTGATAACAAGTCCATAGGAGGATTGCAAACCTTGGGTCTAGCAACTGTAAGTTGGTCAACCAGTTCTCAGATTTGCAGGAACTTCAAAAACAGAACAAAGAAATCAATGAAGGGAAGAAGAAGCAGATATGGTAGTCTCTGACCCACGGCTTCTCACTTATGGAAATTAATTGTACTCTGATGTAGCCCTAGGTAGGACTGAGGAGGAATTAAAGATTCTCAATGAACCAAATTAATTTGGACAAAAGAGCGTCAAGGTTTTGCAAAGTTGAATTCAAGATTTCAAGGTGAATTTAGGGTTTTGATTTTGAACATTGAAGATGAAAGATTGCAACTCAATCATTGTTATCAAGGCAGCAAGACGACCAAAGCGTTTGGGGGCCTTCCCAAGTGCCATGGTGATTGGGTGGCTGCGATCTGTCGATTTGGCAAACAGAGCATTTTAGTTTACATTTTTTTTAATGGTACAACCATTTTATGTGACACAAGTAGCACCCTGTTTCCAAAGAAGGAAGAAACTGAGTTGAAGTGGTAACCTCAAATCCTCAATCGATGATCTCTTTTTTCTTTCCTTACGAGTTACGATATTTATTTTAATCTTACCCAAATTACCCCCTCTTTGTTTTATTTTCTCGATTCTTACTTTTCTTTTATTTCGAAGTTCACCCCTACGTATTCTTTTGCTTCTTATAATTTTGCCATTCGCTGAAATAGTTTCACTCATTTACTGTTTTGCCGTTACTAATAGACTTTTCAGTTATTTACTCTTCTGCCAATACTTAAAACACTTAAATTTATTTACAGCTGTACTATCCACCTATAGAGTTTCACTATCTACAATTCTGCTCCCCCTTCTAAAGTCCCACTTATTTATCTAGGTTACAACTTACAATATTATTATTATACGCCCACTACATGAATCTTGATGATCTATCCCATTTGCTCGGTGAGGGGTTCTCTAAAATGCAAGAAGAGTTCTCTAACGTGACAATAGGTCTTCAAGACTTGAGAGCTTGCTGATATTAAAAAAAATTTCTGTGTTACGATGTGAGGCGTGTTATAATCCTCAGAAGATGAATCGGATGTAGAAGAAATTGAAGCCCACGAAAGCAATGGCCCGATTGATTTGCTTGGTTAGATCAAAGTTGAAGTTGAAGAATTGTTTGATGGTCCGATTTTGGTTTCAAAGCCTCTGAGAAGTGTAGGATTCCCAATGAAGAGACATCATTACATAAAGACTAGTGTTAGAGATCACTCACTTGGAATCAAATCAGTCACAACAGTTACAGAAGAAACAAAGAAGAAGTGGAAGAAGAAGAGAGAAAATCGAATCAGCAAAGGAGCAGCAGTTCCCTGTGGTTCTGGACAAGCCACACCAGAGTCACATGCTTCTCTTATTTATAATAAAAGTCTTCAAAAGTACGTATTTGGAGGACAAGTAACCTCTTCTAAAATAGGAACTAGGTTACAAAAAAGGGACAGACTAGACTTCTTAGTTCTTAGAGAATCTGTCTAGAAAAGGAAAGAACAAGAAAAGTAGAAACTAATATGAAAATGGAAAGTAACTAAATAGGAAACTTCAGAACTTCAAAGTGACTTCATGAAGTTGTACACCAAAGATTCTTTGCTAAAAATAGAAACTCAATTACTTGAGCACCAAGGTAACTCAATTCTCAACACTCCTCAAGCTGAAGTATACGCAATGAAAACTCCAGTTTGAACAATAAGAATAAACTTGAAAGGCAGCACAAATCTGGAACTGTGTGACAATAGCAGACGACGATCAACATTGAGAGAACTTCACCTAGGAGATAATCAACACCAACTAAAAGTCTAAAAAAATCATCAATTCTTCATGTTGAACAAACCATCCAATAATGAGAAACAATTGGTGACATTGATGATGAATAAAATCCATAAGTATAGCAGCGTCAAAGGCACTGTTCAAATAATGCTAGTAGTAGGGGGAATCTCCACACTAATTCTTTAAAATTGAAACTCCATTGTTCACATAAGCGCTTTGCAAGAAGGGAAGTAGTAGGTAATGGGTAGGTAAAAAGCAATATTGGTTATTGTGGACCAAGTAGTAGGTAAAAGACAATATGGGTTACTGCGGACCAACCAACCAAGTAGTTAAGGTAGTATGGGTTAATATGGACCAAATAGGTAGTTAAAGATAGTATAGGTTATTGCAAGCCAAGTAGATAGGTAAGTAAATGTATTGTTGTAGAATACCATCTTGGGAGGACAAAGATCTTCACAAATAATATCCTTCAGCACACCTTGAGTAGATATAGAATAAGTTTCCATTCTCCCCCTCTCATGTAGTATTACACGTGGACAATTAATGACGACCAATATCCAATATAGAAAGATCCCAAGCAAGAATTTCCAATGTCACTTATATGGTAGATATAGTCTTCACTCCTTAAATCCAAGAAACAATTTTCAAACTCTCATCATGGTAGATTAAGATAATGGCAACATTGTAATAAACCAGAAATTTTCAAGGGGTTATTGATAAATAAAAGAAAAAAATGGCAAATTTGTAAATATCCCAAAACTGAATGGGACTGACATAAATGTTATTAGAGAAATCTCCAGTAGGAAACATAGATAAAACCCAAAGGGTAAACTTGGAAGGGGAAAGCTTTTAGTGGCATCATGTAAATAACTTGGAAAATATGGGTAATAAATAGAGACGGGATTTCCATATATTTAATACCAAGTAAGATAAAGCTAAAAAGAGGGATGAAAAGGTCAAATCAGGTAGTCTTAGGTAACATGACCGAACACCAAGAAGATAGAAACTCTTTTTCTTCTGATCAAAATGGCAATAAAAGCTAGGAGAACCCCATCGACTTCAAGCAGAAGCGGTAAACCAGGATAGGTAACAGCAGGAAATCGCACAACTAACAAAACAGCAGCAATAACCCAAAAACAGGGTAAGAAGCAGTGCAAATAAACCTGAGCTAACCAAGTTATTAATTGCCAATTAATTGATGCATAACAGCAACTATAGTAGGAGGATCTAACCCTAAAATTAGAGACCAATCAAGTGAGATCAAGGGCATCTGAAGGGCAGATTTCAGATCACAGAAAAAAAAATAAAAATTCTAATACTGGGGTTCTGCCAACTATTTTGGGAGTACTTAAAGAGAATCCATACCACGAAACTACTCCTATTATGCGTTGAGCTTTTGTAATAAGTAGCAGAACAGGTCGTTTAACATCCTGCCATCCTCACGAGACTGGAAGGCACTGCACAGATTTTCGAATAGATCTCAAAATATGTGAATTTGATGCATAACAAGACCTTGAAGATTCAGTTCTTCATTTGTTCTGTTGTCTGATTCAGAAGCAACCAAAGTAAGCAGCAATTGTTGTGATAGGTGAAGAAGGGAAAGAAACAAGGGAGAAGAGAAGGAAAAAGAGACATTACGGTGAACTCTCAAAACTGCAGGGAAACAATTGCCAACCCAGGCCTCAGTTTAGTTCTCTGATACCATGTTAGAGATCACACACCTAGAATCAAATCAGTGACGGCAGTTACAGAAGAAACAAAGAAGAAGTGGAAGAAGAAGAGAGAAAATTGAACCAGCAAAGGAGCAGCAGTTCCCTAAGATTATGGACAAGCCACACCAGAATCACAGGCTTCTCTTTTTTATAATAAAAGTCTTAAAAAAGTACATACTTGGAGGACAAGTAACCTCCTTCTAAAACAGAAACTAACTAACAAAAAAGTGATAGAGTAGACTTCTTAGAAATCTGTCCACAAAAGGAAAGAACAATAAAATAGAAAGTAACTAAATAGGAAACTTCAGAATTTCAAAGTGACTTCATGAAGTTGCACACCAAAGATTCTTCGCAAAAAATAGAAACTCAATTACTTGAGCACCAAGGTAACTCAATTCTCAACAATTATAAGCCGAATGACCCCGAGATGCATTAGATTGTTGCCCCATCAAAGTCAATTTTTGTAGATGCCGATCATATGGTTTCTAGTACTTTGATTTTACAGATCTAGTGGGTGAGTTTTTCTAATATCGGGAGAGTTGATGCAGTATCATACTGGTCCAATCAGTTTCAGTCCAACCTAGAAGAACTGGGCTTGTGGGGGTTTGATCCAACAAGAGTTGGATTTAAATAAGTATTTTATTTCAGTTTCAATTTGGGTCTTCTTTTTGTTTTAGTATTCCTACATGAGGTTTTAGACTTTGTTTTGGATTCTATTTTGGATTTTTATTTGAATTAGGACTTGCATTTTATTTCCTTCAAATAGATTGTATTCGAATACAAATTTTCATATTAAGTAGAACAAATGGACTTATGTTTATGAAAGCCTGTGTGGGTTGTATGTGAGTGTGAGCACTCCTTTCCTTCTTCCTCTTCTAAGTCCTCTGATTCTCCCTCCATTACAGCCCAATAGTAAGCCTGCCTCACGACCCATTGAGATAAGTGAAAATTTGATATTTCATTGAAACATGGTACAGAATTGTACCAGAATTCAGTTGTCCATTTTGGTGGTTTTAGCCATTTTTTGGTCTGGTTCTTCTTGGGCGGCCTATTTTAAGGCCTCTAAGCACATCCATGGTGAGTTTGGTTACAGAATAACCCAAAATGTTGCTTTGGGTTTGGACTTATGCTATTGCTTGTATGCGGTAGAATTTGAATGTATTTTCATAAAATTATTCACTTTTTAATTATAAATGCACATACATGTGAACCAATTTCAGTTGATAATGAAGTAAAATGCTAAGCCTGCATTAAAATATGCATAACAGAACTGAAACATGAGCACATATTTGAAGTGTTAAATCTCAATTACAACCCAAGTTGAGGAATAAGAGTCTACATGAGTAACATGACGACTTTGATAGGAATTAGTTAGAAATTAAAAGAAGTATGTATAGACTAATAGAAACTTATAGTACTATGGAGGCCTAGATGAATCCAACTATGAGTCCATTTAAATTGACAATTATTGGGCTCTGATTGTGTGACACATGAATTCCAGGTCATAGACCTCGAGAAGAGTTGAACATACCCTGACACGACTGATTTATATATTGCATCATCAACTTACAGGGTTTTTTCGTGTGGTTCTTTTTGGCAAAAGATTTGATGTAGGAAAATAGATTTTCTGGACAAAAAACAAATAAAAAATAGTAGACATTGCAAAAACATTTATATTGGCCGGTGGTTTGCTACTTATATAAGTTTGATGCTATTGAACAAGTTATACATTTAAAAAAAATAGTTTGAAGAAAATTGGGTTACCTCAAATGGGAGAAAACGCTTAAATCTTTGTGTTGGGAGCTTCAGTGTATTGCTTCCATGTGTTTGTTGCTGTTGAGAAAAAAAATCTGTGAGATGGGGTAAAACCAACCTAAAATCCCTCGCAAGGAGGTTTTCTATTGAACCGAGGAGCAAGAGAAGTCTCGGTTGAAAATTTTGATTGAGATTTCATGGAACAGTGTATATGGAACTTTTTCTTTAACACTTAAGGTCCTTGAAGTACCCTTTTTTTTTGTCAGGGCTCTGATATCAAAATTTTGGTACATTTTGGCTTAAACATCGTCCAATGTCATTTTGACTCATCATTTTAGTTACAGTGAGGTTAAAGTCCTTGAATTTCTTGAATATTCACCGAGATTTTTAACCAATGAATGTGTAACATGCCATACCATGTCTGTCATTTTATCTTTGCTACAGTGTTATAATACATTTTTCGGTTATTCTCATTACTTCTTTTCTTTGATAGACAAACATTGCTTCATAGTCTTGGTACCTAGTTCTCTCTCACTCTCTCTTAGTTGAATTAACATTTATGTGACCTATTGCATTTGATTCTGTATATTTTGTGATTACCTAATTGTAATGCATATACCTCTGTCATGGCTAATGTTTGATCCTTGGCGTTTGCCTTCGTATCTTTTACCTCATGGAAAGGATGGTTATGTGCTTCATTTATCCCTGCACAGTTTTCTTCACATGTTACCATGTAAGATTTTGGCTCATGTCCTGCAAAAGTACTGGTGCTGTTGCACATGTCATCTCTTCCAGATTCTATTTTAACTCCCTGTTTTTTTGATGACTTTACAGTTTCCAGGAATTGGCTGCAAGTCGACCTTTGTCTGAGATACGGAGTGCTGAGGAAGCTGCTGCTGCAGTAGCTACAAACTTGGAGGAGGCAGGTGGCCAAAGGGCTGAGGGGGAGGTTCCTCCCAACAATGTTGAACAATCTACAAAACCTGTAAGTGCAGGCTTATCAGAAGCAGAGGAGTTGGGGAAGTATATCGCCATTAGAGAAGACATGTATAAGAAAGCTAAAGAGTTCGATTCTAAGATCATTGGTTTTGAAACAGCTATTAGAAGACCCTACTTTCATGTACGACCCCTCATCGATTCAGAGCTGGAAAATTGGCACAGTTATCTGGATTTTATTGAAAGAGAAGGTGACCTCCACAAGGTATGTTTTTAGGTCATTTGGGTGTTTGTGGCAAGTGCTTGGATCTGTTGCTGGTTTGCAGCTTTTAGTTGTCTTGCTTTTAAAACATTAACTTACAGTCAAGTCATATTTGCTGCATTATATGCTTTATGGCAAAAGCGTTGGGTGAAGCAACTTTAAAACGGGAAATTGAACTGAGGCTAAAGCATGGGCCTACCATTTGATTTCTGTAAGGCTAAGTACTTCAAACCCTCATTTGTCAGTGGAGTTTCTAGGTTCATACTGTGTTAAATAGTAATATTATTCTTTTAAAATTCCGATGTTATACATGCAGGTCTTCTTTTCTTCCTAACCATCTCTCTGTCAGGCAGGGAGGGTCCCTCCATTCGTATTTGAGGGGCCTTTCTGTTCAGTCAATGGAGTACTTCTTATGCATATCTCTTTGTTGCTCTATTTTATTCATTTAATCTTTGTCATCCTCTGTGGGTTGAGATTTATGGTGTTATTATGCCGTTTCAGATTGTCAAGCTATATGAGAGGTGTCTAATTGCTTGTGCCAACTATCCTGAATACTGGATACGGTATGTCCTTTGCATGGAAGCAAATGGAAGTGTGGATCTCGCCAATAATGCACTTACTCGTGCTACAGAAGTCTTTGTCAAGGTATGCAATTTCTTATTCATTTCCTCATCAATATTTAGGTCCACCATAGGCACTAAATCACAGAAACATTAAGTGTGGCAAAGCTCATCATTATCTCAGAACTAAAAAAATGTCTACATTTGCATATTGACTAATACTAGACTCGTTCAGAATGTGTTGTATAGATTTTTGGCTTCCAATTTGGCCAATTATTAATCAAAACTTTTCAAGTGCCTATCGATAGCATTGCTTTCGAGAAGGGAAAGCGGCTTGTGAACTGGGTAGAAATGACAATTGAAACCATTTTAGGTGCAACTACACTGGCCTGGTGATACTATTACTCTTTAGTTGTCAAGGTAACAGAGCGTCCCTAAGAGCTCAGGCGGCAAGGCACCAATGTGTGGTGTTTGTCTTTCTTATTTATTTATCTATTACTAGTAAAAATACACGTTCAAATGCACTTGTGTTTTTATCTTTAAATCTGGAATTCAGCTCAGGAGATTAAAAGCACAGTTGAGACAGAGATAGATAGATTCGATGCAGTGCTGGTATTCCCTTCAATGAATGAGATAATGCGACTAAAAAGTTGGGTTCTTTTAGTATGTTGCAGCTTGGTCAATCAAAGAGCCCCTTTTCCTAACTCTTCAAGAGGAAAAGCACAATCTATAGGATTTGTTTATTATCATGGCCACCTATGGCAAAGAAACTGGATTTTGGACTTTGTGTTGCTTTTGCCGTTGTTTTTTCTTCGTTGATTCTTCAACACAGATTTCAATGATGGGGGGTTTGGTCGAGTGAGGATTTAAGGATATGATGGATGGAGTACAGAAATAAATAACATGATTGTTAAAACAAACGCCACAAAATGGCGAATCGAAACAAAAAACACGACGAACACAGAGATTTAACGCGGTTTACAACAATGCAGTGTGCTACGTCCATAGGCGAAGAGGAAGAACTTTTTCACTGTGGAAGAAGTACAAAAGGAGATCTCACAACCAAGCCAAGAAACCAATCAAGTAAACGGGTTGGCCCATTGGGTTGGGTTGTACTATTCTGCAGGGGTGTACTATAGATCGAGATCAGTGATAGGCCCAAGCCCTCCGCTTTCCGCCACAGATCTCCAAAATGGGTCATTCAGATCTCCCACCAAATGTGTCAATGGAGATTCATCTTCAAAATCGGATACAAGAATTTGGGTCACAAAATAACAAAAATTTGTCTTGGTAAATAAATGATACGAAATTAATTTTACTTAATTTTAGCTTGAGTATCGTTTCATTTTTTGATAGGGAGGAGAAGAGTTAGGAGGAGATAGTGGTATTGATTAATATTAATAAGACAATTACAATTATAGATATATTAATCCTATCCGATTAGAAAATGAGTTTGAGGGTATTTTAGGAAAGAAAAATGTTACCATCCTTCTCTAGTTCGTGCTTTCAGAATAGTAGTATGATTAAAAATTTCCCCCCTTCTCTAATGTCATTTGATATGCTGCAATATCTACAATATATCCTCAAAATCCTACGTTAAGCTTCATCAAATCACTAACAGTCTTTTGAGAGAAGATTAATTAATTACAAATCATTTTTAAGCCACATAAAATTATCAAAAGTCAACATTAAGCTACAGAAAAAGTCAAACATTAAGCTACAGAAAAGCATCATTAGTCCAATTAAGTTAAAAAAATCAGCATAAATATAGAAATGGAATAGAACTAAAGAAGCAAGCTACTGAAAGTTTTGAAGCAACCAAAACATACGTTTAGTTATACTATTCTTTGAAATGATCAACTTTATTTGTTTTAAATTTATTTTAATCACACCAAACAAGTACATCAACCCTAGTTCAAAAGACTATTTAGAGCGGATACAGTACTTGCATCATAAACGAAAGAGAGAGAGTTTCCTGTATCTGCAATAGTTCTAGAAATAGAAAGAAACATAGCTGCTAAATACGCTGGCCTGGGGACTGTATGTGATGGCAAAAAAAGTTCCCAAGACTGAAAATCTGAGATCACTGCTCAGATTGGTATTCCCAAAACACATGCTGTTTGAAATACTTTATATAGATCAACCGCCTGCATGTCCAGCTGTTGTGTGAAGGCTACTTCTCCGGATTGCACGGCGTGTTAGGCTTCGTAGTGTAAGATAGCAAACCCCCATCGAGCATACCTCCAGTCGGGTTTTGAGGCACCTGTAATGAAAGGAGTTGTTAAAGGGGTGGTTATGTATACTAGTCTTATTTTGGGTTAAGTTGGGCCAAGAGCATGGTCATGTTGGAGAGTTCATAAGTGATAGTTGATCAACCCATTGATTAATAATTCCCACAAGCTTCCTGGGATTAGGCTTGGAGACGGACTTATTGTATTTGCTTCTAAATTGCCAAATATAATAGCAAGTGATAAACATGATGTTGAAAACCCAGTTTATGGTCTTAAAATTCCGTATTTGCTTCTAAATTGCCAAATATAATAGCAAGTGATAAACATGATGTTGAAAACCCAGTTTAGGGTCTTAAAATTCCATGTTGAAACATCACATATATGAATGGATATTTGAAGAGGTTGTTGGGGTCCAAGAAGGTTCATACGAAATCCCAAAGGCCCACCAATCCACACATGGTTGCTCCAATCACACTAAAAAAAAGAAAGATGGGGAGTTTCGTCATGGGATTCACAGAGGCTACAAGTTTGAGGGCAATTGTCTAATGACTTACTAGGGATGCAACTGGTAAGCTGTTGTGGATTAGTTGCCAAAAAAAGTCCCATGCCTAGGGTGGGACTTTATTTTCCAAAAGGTTCGCCACCAACGAGCTTCAAGGCTGCTTACAGGGTCTTGGGGGAGTAAACCACCATTGATCCAGTGTGTTAGTTATATCTATATGACATATTTTATTGGCAAAGGGAGAAGGGAGATCTGAGTATAGTAAGGCTGAGTTCCAAGAGAAGTTATGAATATAAGAAGATACAAGGGCAGAGGAATTGCTTACCTGCAGATCTTCAGGAAGTGTGCTAGAAAGGTATACCTGGTATATCCTAGTTTGTATAGTCTTGCATTTTGTTTATACTGCTGTTTGAAAATATTACCTTATCCATAGGTAATTAAACTGCTTTGGTTTAGAGAATAAGTTTGACTAGTCAAATGATTTTATGTTACATGAGCCATATGTATTAGTAGGTAAGGCACTAAACCAGCTTTCTAACAAATCCAAGATTGCTTAAACCCATGTCCAAATACTGAAGTCGTAAATGAAATTTTTATATTTGAGAATAAACCCAGCATTAGAAAGTTTATAATTGTACAATTTCACCCTTTGCTGAAATCCAGCTTTTTTTTCTTGAAATTAGGGGTTTAATGTTTTTCCCCTTTATTGATTTTCTTTTAAAAGTTTTCACATATACTTGAATGATATTATTTTCTTGGGAAAATTACATGGCACCCACTATTTTTGGGGTGAAACCAACGTAAAAAATTCGATCGAAATGAACATTTCGAGGTAATTTCGACCGAAACTGGATACTTTTTTCCTGATTCTTGAAAACTCAATTTCGAGCCTCAAATGCACTCAAATTGATTTGGATTTTTGCATACTAGCTATTTCAAGCATAATAAACACTATAAAACTACTAGTTTACTAAAAAACTATTGAAAATGTAACATCCAACATTCCAAGTATATAGTACATGAATCAGAGAAGAAGCTGGAATGTTATTACTTACAAGTCTATTCTATTCAAGCCTCAAGGTCTCCCTCTTCCGTCTGCACCCTATATAAATGACAATATAACTCCCATGATGTTTGCCCCCGCCCCATATAGTTTTGGACATAGTAGAACAACACCTCTGTATGTGGCCTCATCCACATGCATAAGATTCCCAAACGGTGGGAAGTTGTGAATCTCCAAAGGAATTGGTGGTGGTGGGCCTTGTGGCTGTGGAATAGTGTGGAAGATCTGCTCAACAAATGAAAGACCACCCTGCCCCTGGCTCTTAGGACTAGGAGAAGGATAAGGATACTGATAAGGTCCCAGTGGCTGACTCCGATAATCGACAGTGGAAGGGACACCATAAGCTCCATAGGCCGCTCCATAACCATAAGGCTCCAGTTGTGGTTGACTGGCCTGACCTTGAAATCGATAGCCAGGAGGGACACCATATGGTCCATAAAGACCATAACCATAAGTTGACTCGGTAGAACCAATACTCTCCACAGCAATATCATATGAGGACTCTACAGGCCTATGCCATCCGGATCCTCTGGAGGTGGAGGAGTCTCTAGCATCATCAATGCTCATCGATCTCATAGATCCCACCAAGCTCTCGGCATCGGATGGACGGTAGGATCCATATGATGGCGTGTCCTCCGTGCTCCAGCCCGTGTCTCCCCTTCCCCTTCCTCGAATATGTAGAGGAAACATTTTTGCCTCGAGATGCAGCTCCAAGATGGTCCGAATCCTGTGTCGCGTGGGTGAACTGACTCTCTCCTGTGAATCTTGGTGGTCGTCCTCCCCCCCCTTGACTCTCACGTCTTGCTGGTGGTGGTGGTGGTGGTCTGTCCCTAGGATCAGCTGAATCCTGATCACGAGGTCCCACACCCTCCTCATCCCCTCCATCATCATCATCACCGTCATCATCACCACCATCGTTGTCATCGCCGGAGGCCTGAGTCACCTCATCCTCAGTGTCGGATCAGAAAATCAAATCCTCACTCTGGGTGGATGCACTAGGGTGTGGCACGAAGGGACGGGTGGGCTCTGTATGTGGCCTCCCCTCCTGGGCCATGAAGTCCCCCATATCAGCCCCCATCTCCTCTGCAATCTGACTATTGGGAAGACCTCCATCCTCATCCAGCAATCCGTCTCCACTATCCCTGATCCAGTCAACTACTGGGTTATCATCATCATCCATCTCAAATATGTCGGCCAACTCAATATTGGTGCTCTCTTTATCCATCCCCTGTCTAATATGATCCTCCCTCAGTCTCATATTATAGTGTAGGTAGACAAGGTCCTCTAGACGCTTCACACCCAATCGGTTGCGCCTCTTCGAGTGAATGAGGCTGAAGGTGCTCCAATTTTGCTCACAACCAGTGGCAGAACATGTTTGGGAGAGCACTTTGCTTGCAATCCTACTCAAGTTGTGTGAATCACGTCCAAATTGCAACCACCACTCAGCTGCAACAAACATAGACTCCAAGTCATTTTAATACTTAAGTAACTAAATTAAAGATATAATATAATAATTAAATGTATAATGAAATAAATGAATGAACTTACCCGCAGGGGCGGTTTCCTGTCCTGATACGGCCACAGCACGACCGAAGCTCCCAGTGGCATCCCTAAAAGCCTTTATCTAATATATAAAGAGAAAAAACAATAACTAGTTACTAGGTTAATGACTTAGTATAAAACTACGAATTGTGAATATCAAATGATTCTAATCACTATCTCACCTCCATAAGGATGACTGCTTGTTTAGCTGTATCTGGTTCGAACTTCTCCACTATAGTTTGGACAACATCCATCAAATCTTGCCTCATCCCAAGATTGTCCTTGTAATGGTACTTGGGATTTAAATAGTATGCTGTGTAAGAAAAAGTATGTCATAAAAGGGAATAGTTAATGCTTAATAGTGTGATAACATAATGAAAATTAAATTAAATACTAGACTTAACAACTCACCAGCCTTATGCAGTGGATGCTGCAACATAGACTCCCATCTACTGTTGATGATTTGAAGGACTTTCTTGTTGCCGCGGACCTGAGCAACTTGCTGCTTCATCCTATCTACTGCAGCAAATATGTGTGCTAGATTAGGTTTTCTTTGCTGATCTACCATTCTCAACACATTCACCACAGGCTCAAGCATCTTCACCACTATCCTCACATTGTGCCAAAAACTCTCATCAAGGATAGTCAACTGAGCTCTCCTTCCTCCCACTGATGAAGAACCCTCCCAGTTAAGCCACTCCTTTGATGCAAACATACTCCTAAGGCCAGTCTTCCTACTCTCAAAGCTCTGCAGTGCTATCCAATTAGTAGCAAATCTGGTTATGCCTGGCCTCACTAACTCACCCTGACACTTGTCCCTCATCATCCTTAATGCATAGGTGTGGTTATATATGAAGGTGCTAACATGTCAAGCTTGGTCCACCGTATTCTTCACAAGCTTAACCTTTCCAATCTCCTTTAACATTAAGTCAATGCAGTGAGCAGCACAAGGAGTCCAAAAGAGCCTATATCTGTCCATCCATCAAGGCATCAAGCCATCAATACAAAGTTATAAAGTGTACATGTATATGTGATTATGTGTAATGTAAATATATGTATTTACAAATGAAAATTAATACTATATGTTTAGACTTTAGATACGTGGAGTTCTCCTACATCTTCAACCCAGCTTTTTTGTAGTTGGAGCCATTATCAGTCACAATTTGAACTACATTTTCCACTCCAACCTCCTTCACCACTTGCTTCAGTAATTTGTAAATGTATTTTGCATCCTTCTTCTCACCGGATGCATCTACTGACTTGAGGAACACTGTCCTCCCATCACAATTCAACATGAAATTGATGATGGACTGTCTAGTGGGACCAGTCCAACCATCAGCCATCAGAGTCACTCCATAATGATTCCACATGGGCTTTAATCCCTTAATGTACTCATTTATGTCCTCTTTATGCTTAGGCAAATACACATTATATATCTGATATGGAGTGGGTCCCTGTACACCACTCCCAGCCCTGCCTATTTGCTCAATCATATCTCTGTAGTAGGGCCCCTGGGCTGTATGTGCTGGAACACTATAGTAATGCGCCCATTTGGAGAAAGCCATCCCCACTTTCTCCTTCACACTCCCCCATAAGTGCTTTAACTTTCTCTGTTTATGCTCAGGCCTCGCAAATAAGGCCGGATCATTGCGAAGAATCTCAAGATCCGGATCTGTAGGATGTGCTGAGGAAGCTTGACCCCTTGTAGGGGCCTGTGGGATAGGAGCCTCCTGCCTCACACTCTGAGACCTCCTCATAGGGACTTGGGAGCCACATGTGCCTCCCATACCTACTGGCTCTCTAGAGGACCCACAACCTAGACCCCTCTGTTGCCTCCTCATGTCGTCAATCCTCTGTTGCTCCCTACTCATCATCATCACCCTCCTCAGCTGATCGGCCTCTGGATCAGGGTCACTGTCTCCTGGCTCATCCCTACCATAACCCTCAGGATCTAGAAGGTCATCTAAGCAGACATCCTCAAACTCATCCCTCTGTGTTCTCTTCTCTTTCCTCTTTTGCTTTCCACTACTAATATATGAGGCCATTGCCCTCTTGACCTCTACAGGCACCTTTGGGCACCCTGTTACATCTCTGTTGCCACCAGCTAGATGCACCTTCAATCTAGTGGCCCCACCTCCTCCTATTTGTTTCTTACAGTAATTACACTCGCTCTTCCTCTTATCAGTTGTTAGTGGCCTCCCATGATCCCAAGCTATGTCTGACATCTTTAAAATAGAGTGCCTGATACAAGAAACACACACTAAGTATCTTGAAAAGCTCCACAATATGCTCCAAAAATGACATACATGCTTCTAATAATAACCTCCTATTTTTAAATATAAAAAAAATATGTATAACTATATAAGTATTTTTTAATATATAAATAATTTTAAAATATATAAAATTCACATTAACTATCTTAAAAATATCCACAACATGCTCAAAAAATTGCATACATGCTTCCACTAATACTCTCCTATTTTTAAATTTAAAACAGAAATTAATTATTTTTTTAATATTTAAATATTTTTTTAATTATTTAAATATATATTAAATACAGTAAAATTACATAATTTACAGAAAAAAAAATTAATTCAACACCATCACAGCAATATGGTGTCTCAACTCTCACATACATTCATTTGAAGCTTATACATGTACTATACATAAATATTTTTTATTTTTAACAATATACATAAGTAAATGATTTTTAATAACAGAAAAATAAAAAAATAGTAGGAAGAATTAAAAAATAATTTTGACACTACAAATTCATAGATGATCACTCTAAAGTAAACATATATAAATTTGGAAGCAATCTAACATGATTTAAGGCACAAATGAAACAAAAATAAAAAAATGAGGAAGTTGGTTACTCACCTTGCAAGATTTGAGAAAATGCACTAATGGAGGAGCAAATCAAGTGTTTGAAGGAAATGAAATACTAGAAATTAAGTGTAGAATGGGATGAAAGCAAGAGAAATCAGCAAAAATTGCAAAATGAGGTCGAAATAGCTCTGGCGATATGGCTCGAAATCTCGAAACAGGGTCGATTTTGGGTATTTTATAAGCTGCGCAAGTGTCGCTTCGGCCCGATATGATATCGGGTCGAAATATCGACTCGTATTGACCGAAATTTCGGTCGATATGAAACGAAATGGATACATTTGGTGCCTACTATTATATTTCGTTTCGAGTTGGATTTTTGCAGGCATTTCGATCTAAATTTTGACCATTTCGATCGAATTTTCTTCCATGGGTGAAACTAGTGACCACCCACTATTGTCTTCAAAATTACATGGCACACACATGCATAATTACAAGTTACCCATAGTTAAATTCTGCTGTTAAATGTTTAGTAAAATTACTTAAATACCTTACCCTTGTTTAACTAGTGACCACCCATTATTATCTTCTACCTACATCTCTCTCTCTCTCTCTCTCTCTCTCTCAAAAGGACGAGGTGAAGGGTGGACTCCTTCCGGATAATGTAGTCTGCGAAGGTGCGTCTGTCCTCAAGCTATTTTCCGGCAAAGATCAAACGCTGCTGGGCTGGGGGAATTCCCTCCTTGTCTTGGATTTTAGTCTTCACGTTATCAATGGTATCAGAGCTTTCGACCTCCAAGGTGATGGTCTTTCCTCTGAGAGTCTTAATGAAAATCTGCATATGTGATGAGAAACCAAAAACTCGATTACGATCTAAAAAACATGGTTAAAAACCCTAACCGGATGACACACCAAAATACACAAACAAAACAATGGTAATCCGTAATCCTGATCTATCAAAAGAATTTCTTGAGCCAGGAACCCAAAAATATGCCCTGAAATCGATCACACAATCAAGAATGGACTTAAACTACAGAATTTAGTGCAAACCAATAAAAAATCATGGAAAACATTTAATGATGCCCTAAAACCAGATGCCTCTAAGATCTAGCAAGAAATTCCAATATATCTTAATCAGTATCTATGTTGCCTTAGCCTCATCTTTAATCTGAAACATTACTGAACAACCCACTTTGACACCAAAGAATTCACCACAAAGGGCATCGAATGAACTGAAAATCTGACATCATCATTGAAGATTGAAACTGAGTTCTGTGCCTTCTTGCTAGAGCAAAGAAGATTTTCGACTTTTATTTTTACCGTCTTTGTTCTCAAGGCAGTAGATGCATAAAGAAGAAATCGAAGAAACCAACTTCTGCGGTTTGATTATGTGATTGTTTGGAGTGGATTTTATAAGGATGAATTGAGGAACAGAGTAAGGAAGAAGAAGGCACACTTTGAAGATGAGACGTTTGTTTTTGCATTCCCAAGCAAGTCCTTTTATTTTTGGCTTCTAAAATCATGAAACAGAATGCAGGTTTATATTAGACTGATAATCTTCAATCCACGATGCAAATCAAAAGATCAATGGCGTTCTTAATTTTTGAGATTTTCTATGCCATTAAAAAATACCAAGTGATAATCTCTGAGACTTCGATTCAAGCCTCAAACCCACCTTTCTTCCTCTTTTCCTAAATTTTGTCTTCTCTTTTGGGTGCCATCTTGTGTTGCCGGAATTCCACCGACTTCCCCCCCTCCTTTTGGCTGATTATATTCTCAAGGTCATCTTATCCATGAAGATTCTGGTTCTACAAGATTAAATTAAAAAAATAAAGTTGCTTGGAGAACTCAAAGGAAACAGTAGAAGCTCAGGTGGGTCTAGTTGGAGTACTCAACGGTAATAATTGTATACCCTTTCTTTGCAATAAAATAGAACTTCCTTAGATCACCAAGAACTTCCCTCGATGGTGAGAACATCGGTGTCGGGAGAATGGCTGGGGTCACATGGCAGGGAGAGACGAGTGATGCAATTCCACTAGATTTTTTGGCTCAAATTAAAAAAGAGGTGGTGTAATTAAGCAAAATGATTGAGACAATTATTCGTGAGAGGGAAGAGACCAAAACTCGAGAAAGAGGTGTAGGTAGAAGATGGGTGAAGGGAGAATCATTTCACCTACCTAAGGGTTGGGTAGGATAATCCTAAATGAGTTAAACAAGGGTAAGGGTATTTAAGTAATTTTACTAACCATTTAACCACAGAATTTAACTGTGGATAACTTGTAATTGTGCATGTGGGTGCCATGTAATTTTGGAGATAATAGTGGGTGGTCACTAGTTTCACCCATAAAATAGTGGGTGCCATGTAATTTTCTCTGTTTTCTTTTAAAAACTTTCAAATTTACTTGAATCATATTTGGCATAAATAAGCATTGATCTTGGTTCAATACCAACCCAAAGAAGTACCTAGCAATAAGGTGACAGTCCAAGATCCTGATTATATTTCCTTATTCTTGCCAAATATCTTAAGTAAATGAAGAACATTTTACTTAAAAATGATACTTGGCATTAATATAAGCATCAAACCTGATTCTAGACCAACCAAAACAATGCGTGCACTATGGTACGGTAACCTAGAGCTAGCAAACCCCCTGGATGCCTAGACAACCTCTTGATAACTAGGGTAACCCCTTCCCCAAAAAAGAAAAGGCAAAAAAAGAACAAAAAGTGTAGGGTAATTTACTATTACACCTACCTGAACTAAGGTGAAATTACTGATGGAACTCTCCTCTTCATGCCTATTGATATTAACAGTCTGTTAGTGTTAATTAAAAAGTCAATATGTCCTTTCTGATAACTAAAATTTCACGGTACAAAATTAATCCCTTCACCCATCATCTTCAATTTTCAAGATCAAAGAAACATGGTGGAGGTTGAACAGTTCTGCTGTTCTGCAACTCCAAACTGAATAGACCTATTTTTTTTAATGCTCATAAGATGAAGGTCTAAATAATGAGACCAAAAGTAGCCTAACTCTGTTGTGTTCATCTCTTTATGTTAATATACATTTGAAGGTTTTTGGTTCGAACTCGCAACCTGTCTTGGTAGATTGAATCATGGGATGCTCGGGACAGACCTTTTACTTATTAGATGAAACAGCTGTCGTTTCTGATTCAGAAAAAAGTAAGACAACCAATTTTCCAATAATAACTATTCCATTTTCAGTCATCTCTCAATAAATTAAAAGAGTTCACTCAGAAATCACTGCCCTTCAAACACTGGAGACGGAAGCTTAAGATAATTCCGTGGTAGCTGGCATAAAAGAATCCAACTCTTTGAAGACAAATTCAACCAAATCTTAATGATCAGATGTTCAGATCTCACAAGAAATCCAAAACTTTTATTCTTCAAAATGTTGTGCACTTAAACTCATGGAAAGCATAAATTCCACCAAAATATTTCACTAGAGGAATAAAATATCAACAAGTTCGTGGAGTAGAAAAGATTGTTTAAATTAACTTCACGTGGGATAAAGAAGATGAAGGTTTCAAAATAATCGGTGGTCTGCATCTTTGTATCACTGAACTGTCTCAAAGAAATTTAATAGGTCATGGGATAAAATACTGTTTTTTTCCCTGCAACTCAGCACCATTCGTTGGTTAATTTACTTAAAAGAAATTGTATTCTTGGTTTGTTTTGTCAATCAATCACCTCTGTGTTTTGCACATTCCAATAAATGTCAATAGGCACTTTGAAGTAATTTCATCGGCATTGTTGTCAATATGATTGTTGAATAGGTGGTAGCTGAGGAAGAATAGGAAATGAGGAAAGCTGAATTGGGATTTAAGGTTTATTCAGTTGTTTGGTTCTTCTTCTTTTTTTTCTTTCTTTTCTCTCTCCCTCCCTCCGTCCCTCCCCCAAGAAGAAGAAGCGTTATCCCAACTAAATGGGGTTGGTTACATGGATTCTTTCCTTCGAATCAGCTCTATTTGAGGCCATACTAGATACAAGGCCTAAGCTATGCATATCCTCTTCCCCCCCACCCCCATCCCATAAAAAATTCAAGAATTTCGGTGCAGGCAATTAATATGGCTAGCGTAAGCATTTTAAGAATACACAGAGGTCATATAGTAGTTGACAAACATATATTGATGTGTGTGTGTGTGTTTTCTTTTTCTTTTGGGTGGGGGTGGGTGGGTGTTAAGTAGCTTCAATTGAATGAGGGCTACTTATTCAATGATCTTCAAGAGAACTATTCATATAGGGCGGATAGGTCTGGTCTTAGGGGAAAAGGTTTAGGTTGGGTCTCTGTGGTTAAAAGGAATGTGCTCTTAGTGTATCAAGGTACTTAGCCTATAGCCCCATCGAATGAGAGACAGGGGATAAATTCCTTGAGATGGGAAACAGGGCTGTCAGAATGGGCTGAAACTTGGAGGGATGTAGGAAGTGATATAGGGATATGGATATGAGGCTTTTTTTTTTTTTTTGGGGGGGGGGGGGGTTTAGGCAGTACGAAAATGGTCAGAATGCAATCAGATTGGAATGTAAGGTCATTGGGGTCGGTGGGTTGATGTACCTAAAGTGTAGACAGATTTGACGATTAGTTTGGTGTAGATTTGACCTTGAAGTTGGTGTTTTAGGAAGTCCTAAGGTTGAAGCAATTTCAAGAAAAACTGATAAAGGGTCATAAGAGAATGGGGATGGGGTTGGCTGCTAGATGCCTTTTTGGGGGGCCTTGTAGATGTTTTGATTGAACAGATGGCCTTTTGAAGGTTATCTATTCAGTCATAGCAGGGGTTTGGCTTGACTCTGCTAGGAACCTGAATGTAATGAACTTTTAGACCTTCTTTGACCAAAGTTGACATAGACCAAGGCTTGGAGTAGTTGCAACACACACATAAAAGCACTCAAGGCTTGGAGGATATTAGTCTATTAATCAGCTCTAGTCTCTTGTTTGATTTTTGATTATTTTTGGTTATTTATAGCTTTATATAAGATTCTTATTGAGATTAGGACTTGAAAATTGACTAAACTAGGACAGCAGCTTGCCATTTTCCGATTAACTGTGCAAGCTAATAATAGACTGCATTGCAGGAATTAAATGCTGGAAAGTAAAACAGACTTTAAGTAGAAGACTAATAACCTAAATGACCTTGCTGTCCTTGACTTAAAGTTGGACATAATTACTAAACTGCCAGTGAAATTACTAACACTGAAAAAGAAAACTATGGAAAAAAGTATAATGACATGGGGTGCAGCTGGACAGCAATCCTAGGGGCTTCGCCTGGGCTTCTATGGGCTGGGCAGCAAGTTTGAGGGCCCTAGTGAGGGGCTGGATCTGCATCAGGGGGTAACAGTAACCTGATACAAACTTACAAGGTTTGATTAGTAATTTGAGCAAGTGCAGGCGGTGAAATAGTAATTTTGCAATAGATCATGGTGGATGGGTGTAATAATAATTTCCACAAAATTATATGCTTGTACAAACAAAACTGCGCCAAAACTTGTATATGAGGATTTTGTGAAGGATTTGTAATTTCTCTGTAAATTGATTTTAGTCATCCCATTAAAAGAGTCGGAATTCCATAAATGTGTCCTATATGTTCTGATTTATTTTGGTGCAAAATGCTGAGAAAAGTACTCAAACAGGGGAACCCATATTCTTATCATGGCAAGCATGGCTGGTGTTTCCATCAGGAATCAATAGTTTTCCTTGCGTGGCTATGTATATTGATCCTTTTGTTTGATGTCTCTTTCAAAGATTAGATGAAATTGATCCACTGATGAAGAAAGTGCTTAGGTTTTCGTGGGCTGGGCTGTAAACAGGCACAAGGTTCCTGTGTTTACCAGGGCCTGGGGAGGGGTCAAATGTACACAGCCGTCTCCCTTTTCTCCAGACCCTTTCTAGGACTTGAACCCATGACAAGGCATTCAGCAAGTGACAGTACCAAGCATGGCATTTGGTTTTCTTAGAACTACCTAAATAATAAACGCTGAACATGGATAACCGGAGAGAGCTTTTTCATCCTGCACATACTGGAGGTTGTAGGGCTTATGAGTACATTTCAACCCTTCCCACTGCCCTTGTAGAGGTTTGCACCATGATCTCTTAACTTGCCCTTGTGGTGCTTGGGATGTATGCCATCATGTTGAGGAAGAAACTGCTTGTTCTCTTTCAGCTACTAGCATTTAAGAGTTTTTAAATGCAGCCACTGAAATATTTATTTTTCCTGTCTTCCTACTGAATGATGGTTTGCGAAATTCTCCTAAGCTTTAACCATGAATGCGACAAAATCTAGCATAGAAGTGTTAGCTCTTCTAATTATATTCAGAGCACCAAAACCATCCTGTAAGATTGATAAAATAGATAATTAATACCAAAGGTTTGTTTGAATTACATATGAATTAGTTCTTTATTGAGTTACTTCGCACACCTTTGCCGCCTAACCTTTTGTACTTGGTTTTGCTTACTATATCTTTGATAGTTTGGTGGTCGTTCAGTGTCAAATCATCTAGGTATACTTCTTGTGACTATGTAGTTGGCTTTTTATTGTCCTTTCTTTTGGGTCATCATCAGCCACTGATAGCGACTGGGGGCCCACAGGCCCAGGGAGGGGTAATTTTTCTTAGGGGCGAAGGTTCAACCCATGACCTCCTTGGACTTACTACCTCTACATAGGAGGCTGCCACCACAGTGCTAGAAGCACATCCACAGGCTTTTTATTTTCTTTGTGGGGTTATTCAAATATGTATATGGCAGAAACATTCTTTCCCGGGAGGAACTCAGCTATGTTGTTTGTCATCAGTGCATGAATTTAGAGTTTTATCTGGTTTTTGTTTTTCTTTTTTAGTCCTTTTCTTATGTTTTTGTCAATACTTTCAACAGAGACAACCGGAGATTCACCTCTTTGCTGCTAGGTTTAAGGAGCAAACTGGGGACATTTCAGGAGCGCGTGCTGCGTATCAACTTGTGCATTCTGGAATATCACCGGGTTTACTTGAAGCTGTTATTAAGCATGCAAACATGGAAAATAGACTGGTAAGTTTATTGGGTGTCTTTTGCAGGCCTAGACTTAGTCCGAGTCATAATACAGTATGGTATGAAATAGCTCTTTATGTTTTGCAGGGCAATTTGGAAGATGCATTCTCACTATATGAACAGGCAATAGCCACCGAAAAAGGGAAAGAGCAGTCTCAAACTTTGCCTATGCTGTTTGTTCAATATTCTCGGTTTTCATACTTGGTAAGTGTATTACTTGTTCCAGTATGAAGCAATTACCTGAACCTGCATTTACCCTAGTAGTCTTAATCTACTAGAATTATACTAATGGTTCTCCCTTTTCATGGTTTGCATTCTTGGAAATTCCTTGGTCATTCTCTTTCTTCTTGATCCTGCCCTTCTTGTCCCCCATGCACAAACCCAGAAAAGTATTGAGGAAAAAACATATATTTTCTGCATGCATATGAAAAACTCACAAACTAGGAGAGCAGTAGTTCTAAAAATCAAGAGCATAATTACAAAAATTTAACACAGTGTAGGCTACAGACATTCTGTGATGTAGATTTGTGGTGGTTTCAGAAACCCAGAGACCAACAATAACCTGTCCTTGTTCATTCTCTGATTATCCCAGCATTTTTGGAGATTTTTTTAGTTAAAGATTCTGTGGGAGCAATGCCAGCTTACATTAGAGAACGAAGCTATGAAGTAGCCATATTGCATTAGGGGTGTCAAAAAAGCTTGGCTGGGTTTAGCCATTCTTTGACCCTCAGGATAAAGTTGAGCCAGCCTGGCGCTGCTGACCATGTGTTAACTATAACTATATTGTAATTTATATTATATATGAAGATTGATTGCCCTTCTCTTCTAGTCTTCCCAATTCACCAATTCAGGTTCAAAACGAGGTTGGGTTGGGCTAGTGAAAACCCACACAGGCATGGTTTGAAGCAATATTAGGACCTGGCTGGGCTGGGCTGGCATGGGCTTGGGTATATGTTAAGGTGACCCAGCTGCTTAGAGATGCGATAGTTTGCCATAAGTAGGCTTTTAATTGTATTTCTAATGTGGTCCTTGCATGGGGAACTTAGTAGTTGTAATGTAGAATCCTTTTTTACTGTAAGTTGTTGTGTAACTAGTAGTTTTTATTCCTGGGACTCTTTCAGTTAACTTGATAGATTAGATTTGATTTGTAGTTAGTTTCCAATAAGGTTAAATCTTGTAAGGGGGATTCCTTTCTATGCATGGAGGAATCAATTGCTGGAATAGTTTAACAATTATAAATGAGAAGCTGCTGAATTTAAAGCAGTTCTAGTTTTGAAACCATTTGATATTGAAAGATTGCCTAGTCTGTGAGAGGCGATTACTCCCCTTCTCTTAGTACTTTCATTTTTCTAGTTACAGTTTGGAATGTTATTGAGTTCATTTTCCTGCAAATTTGAGATTAACCAAGGTTAATAACCAGTGCTCAGATTTGTTAATTAAACAGAAGATTTCTTGCTGTATGGCTACCATAGTTTCTGATTGCTGAAAACCTAAAATTACCCTATGAATGCTGCTGATAATTGAAGAGTTTACAGTCCTACTGTGGAATTGGTTTGTAGCCTTGTTATTCTACTTTACTATCCCTCTAACCTATCTCCACTGGCATGAGTTGGGACAAAACTTCTGAGCAAAGCGGATGACCCAGAAATGATCTCCAGCCAACTCGTCTGACACCACCAATAACGCTCATTGGGGGGAAAGGGGCTCTCTGATACCAAAAGAATTCCGTATACAGTGTGCCTGCACTATCTTTTTCTGACCCAGAAAGGACCTCCAGCCAACTTGTCTGACACTACACCAACAATGCTCACTGGGAGAACCGGAGAAGGGGCTCTCTGATACCAAAAGAGTTCCATATGTGAACAGTGTTCGTCTACACTATCTTTTTCCTCTTCCCCTCTCACTGCCTTGTGTGTTTCTGCTTAATCTTTAAATTATTTTCCACTTCTGTAATTCATAAGCTGTAGATATTGCATCCAAACAATATACCCATGTGACCTCTTTTTCATATTTTTGAGAGAAACTTCTTATTGTACATTACTTCTGGCTCCAAGTTTTCTGAGTAATTCACAAAACATGTGATCTAAGTGGTCTAAATAACCTACTATTTTGCTGACATAATCTGAATGTTCAAGATTTTAAGGTTTATTTCTTTGAGTTTATAGGATTTCTAATGTTTTTGTCATTGTATGACGATTTATTTGCGTGTATTATGGTGCTGTTTTTAAGGTTGCGGGAAATACTGAAAAAGCTAGAGAGGTTCTAGATGAAGCCATTGATCATGTACAACTATCAAAGCCACTTTTAGAGGTGCTTCCCCCCCCCCCCCCTTCTGTTTCATGTAAAATTTTCCTTTAGATTTCATTCTCAACAGCCCTGTTTCATTTATTCAATGTTCCTGCATGGTTGACAGTGATGATTTGCTTCTGACATGTCCAGGCCTTGATCCATTTAGAGGCTATTCAATCTGCTGCAAAAAGAATTGACCATTTAGACTCATTAGTTGAAAAATTTATCTTGCCCACCATTGAGAACGCCAATCCCGCAAGTACTGCTGACAGAGAAGAAATATCTGCTATATATTTGGAGGTAATGTTCTGAAGAGTCATGAAATGATCTTGCATGCTGACTTGATCACTTGCATGTTCTATGTGTAAATTGTATTATAGTACATTATGGATATCTATGTGTGAAATATTTATTTTTATTTTTTGTTATTCCAGTTTAAAAATTGTGGTTAATTTATTTACAAGGATTGTACAGTTTCAATTATGGTTTATTTGTAAATGAGGGACAATGGTAGTGGGATTTTTGTGCAAACACAAGATTATGTGGGACCAGATGACTACTTATATTAGTAATATTATGAATGTTACTAAATAAGTTCTTGTGGAATCTAAAGGAAAACAACATTCATATCAGAAAGCTTGGTGGTTGGATGATGAGGTTGAAATAGCAATTGAGATTAGGATACCTATTTGTAAGAAATGGCAATAGACTTCAGGATGAAAAGGATTTGAAAATGTGTATAGTCAAGAAGATTATTGGAAAAGCAAGGACTGTAGAATAGCTAAAATAGGGAGAGAGAGTGGAGATTTCAACAATGTTATAGATGTTTTAAACGTGCAAGATGATAAAGTATTAGTCTGTGATTAGATTATCAAAATGAGATGGGAAAATGGTTCTACAATTTGCTAAATGAATATGATGTAATAGTGTAATATAAGTTTGCAAGTATCATCATGAGAACCCACACACATTCAGATGGGTGGACGATGAAAAAGCAGAAAGTGTTGGACAAGCCCATCTCTAAGACTTGCCCATAAAAGTAGGTAATGCTTTTAATTGGGGGTTTATAGGAGTAGTGCAATGCTCTCTTAGTGCCGAGGTTCACTCGAAAATATGGGCTTGATCACGAGGAGACGTTAGCCTTGTTGCTACGATAACCATGGATGTTCTCCTTGTTGGCATGGGCGTTTACGTTAGGTAGGCTCTCATTGAGACCTTTCTTCACTACTTGATGCAAATCCAGACCCAAATTAGGTTTTTTCTCCTAGAAATAGGTCTGGGGTTGAGTCATACAGTTATTGGCCCTTCGTTGGACGTGTTTCCGACATAATCGGCCTATTTAGGGGACCTAGTACTACAATTTCCGATTTTTAGTTTTTGTCTAGTCTTTATAAAAATTGAATCTTTATTGAGTTGATGCATCTTACTTAATTTGTCCCTATTAGAGTGATGCATCTTATTTAATTAGTCCTTATTATGGCTAATGCATTTTATTTAATTAGTCCTCACCAGAGTAGGTAAGGAATCGTAGGTCTCGTGGGTTTTTTCTTCTAGGATATCAATTCCTATTTCTATTATGAGTTGTAAGGCTGATTAGCCCTACTTATACCCCATAAAGGGAAGAATAAGCGTAGTTCATATTGTAATAATTTTTCTCAAGCTAGAGGGGGGGGGGGTTTGGTATTTCGCTGCTGCAAATACCAGTGGTGTCAATATGATCAGAGGAGGTTCAAGATTGAATAAACTATTCAAGTTCTAAGGTGAGATCATGTCTAAAAGTCCCTGCTGTGGCTGAATTGATAGCCTACAAACTTGGTCCAAGACTTTGCTAGGCTCCCCCATCCAAGTATCTGGCAGCCTATAACCCATCCCTTTTTCATTTCAACCTTTATTTTCCCTTCTTTCTTTCTTCTTCTTTTTTTTGGTTGAGTTTCTGGATTTTCTAATACACCCAAAATCAAGGTCAGGTCTGCACCAATCTAACAGTTAGATCTGTCCCAAACCCGGAGGATCGATCCTTATATCACTATCTACATTCCTTCCAAGTCCCATTTTGACATCTGCAGGCTCCAGTTCCCCATCTCTGAATTATTCACCTCGTATCTTTAAGATCAAGAACCCTCTCTTGGTCCCATTTGAGTTGGTTCTCTTTAAGGTTTTGGAAAGCTGGACTTCATTCAATTAAGGCTATATTTGCTATAATTGCCAATTAACCACCTTTGGATTTGACAACAACATTAACAAGCCTTTCCCAACTAAATGGGGTTGGCTACATGAATCCATGCCTTCCAATCAGCTCTATTTGAGGCCATACTAGATACGAAGCCTAACCTATGCATTTCTATTCTCACCACTTGATGTGAACCAGGATCTAGGGTTTGGCTGATTGAGGTAATGCCCTAGGGTTAGGCTCACTCCAGGATCCTCTTTAATAGAGGTAGCAGTCAATTAGGGTTTAGAATACCCTGCGGTTGAAGGGAGTGGGTTGATTATGGGGTTCTAAGATTAGGGAAGGTCTAGGGTTAGGGTTAAGGTTTGAAGAATAATGTGTGAGACGTTGCTGTACCTGTGATTTTAGAGCTGAAATTGAAAAGTTCAATGGATTTCTAGGGTTCAGCTAAGCTGGAATTGATGCTACTGTTACTTTTGAATAATTTCAAATTTGGTTCTACAGGTTTAGGGTTTTGGAATTAGGGTTCCTACTTGGGAGTATAATTTCTGAGGAGGCAGCTGGGCTAGGGTTTGAAAGAGAGGGGGGGGGGTAGAGGGAGTGTATGAGAGGCTGATCCTAAAAGGTTATGAAGTTTGGTTGAGGGGTTAGGGAGTTAACCAGGGTTTAGGGTTTCTATAGGTTGAAGATGAAGTGCAGTGCATGAAATTTTCAGACCTAATGGATGAAGTTTTTTTCATGAAACTAAAAATAGGAATGAGGGGTAGGGGAAGGTGCGATCCTATAGGGGAAGGGAGAGTTTGAATGGGTAGGGAACCTACGGTTTTCGAGGGGAGGGGCATCTACTGCAGTGGGGAAGAAGGTGGAAGAATTGGTGGGTTGCACAAAGTCTTTGGAGGTAGGGGAGGGGCTGGGCTGAACTTACTTGAGAGGAGACTACTTGTTGGATTACTTGAAGTTGGTGCTGCCGCAAACTTGAAACAGGGGGAGATTTATGAAGTAACTCCAAAAGCTTAACACACTCAAGCCGTTGTACTTCCGTTGGGATCCGACGACTCCACTCTTCCTGCGATCTCGAGTTGTATTCAAATAATGAAGTCTGCCTTGTTACGACCCACAGTGGCTTATTTATAGCCTACATGAAGGAAAACATAATCACTCAACTTCTAAAAAAAAAGACTTGAACTTCAACTTGCAAACCAATCCTATGTAAGACTCTTACTTGACTGGAGACTTTGACTCAAACAAGGATTCTATCATATCTTACTTAGAAGTTTCCAATTTGGATTCGAAGAGTAGGTATGGAATGCTAACAAGAAACAGACAGAAACTTCATACCCTAATGTGGTCTTTTCAACAACTCAGAAAATAATAGACTCAAATCAAAAAACAAAAGTAGATCTAGGGTTCTAATAACATGTTGGACCCAATGACAGCCTAACCTTGGACACCATAAAAATTGCCAAAAATGACCAAAACACCCTTGGTATGACTAAGGGCTTCAGGGTTTGTGAAAGTAATCCTAGGCCTTGTGTTGCCCTTGGAAATAGTTTACATCACCACTTCTCCTAAAATTATCTTAGGTCTCTCGTATTTCTTCTAATTCCTTTAATTTGGATTAAATCGCTTATCCGTAAAGGAGTATTTAGAAGCCTCCGTTGAACGTGGTTGTGCCACCTCAATTTACTTTCTCATAGCATATCATTTATCAGAGTTACTCCTAGACCAGCTCTAATATGATCATTCATTACCTTATTGTTCCTAGTTTTGCCACTCATCCATCTTCGCGTCCTCATTTCTACTACATTGATTTTATCTATATGTTGCTTCTTAACAATTCAACACTCGCCATTTATTATAGCTTGTTGTACTAGGTCCTATAGAATTTTTCTTCGAGCAGTAAAGGATTACGTCGATCAAACAAAACCCTAGATGCACCTCTCCACCTCATCCATCTTTAATTCTTTGGGGAACATCATCCTCTATATCACCTATTTTATTTTATTCATCATTGAGTGAAGGTACCTAAAATAATCACTTTGTGGAATCTCCTTGTCAATAAGTCTCACCACTCATCATCTGTTCGATTATAAGTCATCCTCCCTATTTGGCTTTTCTCATTAATCTTAGATATAAATGAAAAAGTAAGGTGGCTGAAACAAAAACATTAAGGGGGATGAAAATAGGCAAGGTCAGTGTTTAAAGTTACACGTATTTATGAGTACTGTATCACATTGGCTGTGATATATATGGAAACAATAGTTGCCTAAAGTAGGTTGGATACAAATCGGCAAGGCCAGGGTTTTTGAAATGTTGATGTGTATCCTATCGTATCAACCAATATGCATTGGTAGCAAACTTATTTATGACAGTGGTATGTTTTGCATAGGGTTTTGTGGGTGCATTACCAGATATCTGCTATGTATTGAATCTATTGATACTTGTTGGTCAAAATACAGCTTGAAACATTTCGATGCCATCAATACATCCATAAAAGATTCCCTTGTCCCCTCAAGTCATCTAGCCTTGGCAGCCAGGTGCCCTTGCTTGCCTAATTGGTTGTCTTGTATCTTAACCTTCTTCAATGCCTAGCATCTTGACAACTATGGACTCGATAAAACTATTGTTCAAATAGAAAACTGAAGGAAAACTCTTAATTTAGAGTAAAAAATCTTGCATTAAATCTTTTTTTTTTTGGTGGTTGTTTTTGTACTCTTATACTAAACATGAACAAGGAATGCTACCATATCACTTTTGCATCATCCGACACTTCATGGCTATTGACTATTACTTGTAAGAAAATCTCATGTTATTGACATATTCAAGTTAATTGATTTGCTTGGTCATATATTAATTTAGTGTGTGCATTATATATTGTTTATCTATGTTATTTTTTTGTTCCAAAAGTGCATCTCAATGTGTATTTTGGACCATTTCCATCTCTATTTGTAGTGTTTGATATGTATCTCCTATATGATACACCTCTTAAAATAACCCATCCAACATGATTCCCTATACAGCTGCTTAAAGACTTCAGTGAGTAAACAGGTTACAGGTGTGGAAAAACTTTGAAATGTGTGGATTATCTTGGTGAACCAAGCACAATAAAATTATCAGATGCGAGGAGTAGCATTGTGGTTCCGATTAATAAAGAAAAAGTGTTATATTCAAAGTTGTGATAACTATTAGAGGCATTACACATATATGAAGAAATTATGAGTGAATGATTTAATTCAATCTGAGGTATGAAACTAATATTATGAATAATCAACTTGGTTTTTTGGCAGAAATGTCAACCAAGTCTATTCACTTTCCGAGGATACTCAGGGAAAGATTTGGAGATGAATTAAGGATCTCCGCAGAGGTCTTTATTGGCCTGAAAAAGCTTATTATATACGAGCCATATAAAAGTTGCTTTGGGAAGTCTTAGAGAAGAGAAGTGTTAAACATATCGGTGAAAGGTCTCTGTCTGAGAGTGGCTTTCGCTAGCTCGCCAATGAGTCAATCTTTCTCAAAACATGGGAAGCTGGTGTAGACCATACTTTCAGAGAGAAAACTATTGCCTTTTTCAAGTATATGTGTGGATGCAGTTAAAGATAGGTATAATGATGTGGTGACTACTGTAAGAACTGTGTGGGCCCAGGGGTGGGCGGACATGGTAGTGAATTCCCAATAATGATTCGGTTGATCAAGGATCAGTTTTAGGCCCATGTTTGTTTGTCTTATCATAGATGAATTGGCTAGACATTCAAGATCAGATCCCTCAGTGTATGTCTCTTGTTGATGATATTGTTTTGGTAGATTAAGCAAAAAGCAGGAATAAATGCCAAGTTGGAGTTATGAATATCAACCTTGGAATCAAAAGGTCTTGAGATAAGTAGTATAGAACTGGAATATATGGTTTGTAACTTTAGTAACCCCTTTACTAATACTGAGATGGTGAAAATTGGTGACAGGGAGAAGGTAGTAGTTGATATTTTAGGTAACATCGTGCAATATAAAGGATAATGTAAGAAGAATTAAAATAGGATAGATATAGTTGGAGAGGTGTGTCAGGAGTGTTGTGTGATCCACAGATTCTTGAAAACCTGAGAGGGAAAATTTTGTAGGGTAGCTATACAACTAACAACATATGGGGCTGAATGTTAGGCAGTTTAGTGGATGTGAAATGGGTGAGTGGTAAAGCTAGAATGCATGAGACAAGGAATGAATAAAGTTGAGGCAAATTATGAGTAGCTTAAAACCTTCAATACATGATATGTTTGGAAAAGGTCGTTTGAGGTGGCATGGACATGTGCCACGGAGGGCTTCAGATGTTCAAATATAGAGGAGCGATTTGGTTCTAATTGAAGGAGCTAAAAGGGTAAATTACTCCTAAAATGATTCTAGAAGGTGTGGTGAGGAAAAAATAACCATGTAGCAGGAACTGTTTAGTTGGAAAATGGCTGAATTAAGTTGACTTGTTGATTATCGACAAGGACAGCATACAGTAATCTAAAGCCTACAGAGAATGGGCAAAAAGTACAGAAGCTGGTAAACATACCACTTCTTTGAATGGCATATTGCCATCAGTTTGAAGTAAAGCTGTTGAAGTCAATTGTTTGATGATGTGTAATTTTGATTGATGTGAATAATAAATGAGATGCTATTTTGAATTCCTTGTTTATTTATTGGTCTGAATGTTTATTTCCATTGGCCCCTGTCCTGATGGTACGTTAAATTTCAGTTTCTAGGACATCCATCAGACTAGCGTGTTGTACAAATAATTTAGTTGGCTAACAGGTTTTGATAACAATCAGTGGATGATGCTTATGTCTCAATTTAGCGGCCCAAGTATGCAGTAAATGTAGATTATTTTTACTGTCATTTCCTTAATGGGGATATGATGCATACTTTGAATGCTTTTAGTTAGTGTCCAGTTTCCTGCCTCTTGCAGTTCCTGAATCTCTTTGGAGGTGCACAGTCTATCAAGAAAGCTGAAGATCGCCATGCCAAGCTCTTTTTACGCCACAGGTACCCGTCAGAATTGAGGAAACGACATGCTGAGGACTTTCTAGCTTCAGACAAGGCAAAACTGGTAAAATCTTATGCAGGTGATCCCTCAACAGCGCAATCATTGATGGGTGCGTACCCAACTGCACAGAATCAGTGGGCTTCTGGGTATGGGGTACAACCTCAAGCCTGGACACAGGCCTCCCAGGCAGGACAACAGTGGAACCCTGGCTATGCTCAACAGGTAGGAATACTCTATTTACTGCATGAGCGCTAAAACTTTACATTACCAACCATGCTTTATATTGTGGAACGGACCATGCTTTATATTGTGGTAAAGAAACTTATTGGGGGTAGACAAATGACTCACATATGAAGTGGTAGAGGCGGGATTTTGATGTTCTTAGAGATGGCAATGGCTGCAAACTAGGAATGTAAAATCGCAAATGTGGGCACTTTTCTTCTTCTTCCCTTTTTTTGATTGGGGGGGGGTGTTTAGGAATAGCAATCGCACCAGTTGGTGGGAATACAATTGAATTGGGATGATTAGTCCTTATGCCACAAAAATGAGAATAGGTGGCATGTACAAGTAGGAAGGGTTGAAAAAGGGGAATGCTGAAAAACTTTGTGGAAGTAGCAGAATGCCTACGGGTTATTGGCAGACGTGCAAGATAGTGTTGCAAGGCATAACAGAACAGTGTATCCAGCCACAGGTACTTAAAATGAGACTTGTTTTAGTTAGGATAATTACTGTGTTGCCCCCGTAGTTTGATTTTATTACTAATAAAACCTTGTTCTTTACGAAATTACTGTTTCCCCCTTCCTTATAACTGTGTTAAGTAGCCGTTAAGTTTGAATATGTAATGTCTAATTTGCCCTTCATTAAAATTAAGAAATCAAAAGATGATGCTACCCCATTCATAAAAACCAGATTAAATGTCAATTTTACCCTAAGTTTCATTTATTTTGAATTAAAGAAATGAGCAAAATCCAAATCCGATTTGGTTTCCCACCTTCACTAAACTTCATTTATTTTGAATTAAAGAAATGAGCAAAATCCAAATCCAATTTGGTTTCCCATCTTCACTAAACTTCATTTATTTTGAAAATATTTTAGGTGATATTTAGTTTCCAATTTGAGTTGAATTCGATTTTCCTTCCTCTTCGGTTTCTATAAACTAGCGGAACTTAACGGTAGGGGGCAATAGTAATTGTAGACAAAGTTAAAGGTTGGATTAGTAATTTAAAAAATACAGGGGATGCAGTAGTAATAAAATCAAAGTACATGGGGCCAATAGTAATTATCCCTTTTAGTTATTATTGGAATGGAGATATTCATTATCTCATCAAACTAAGCTTTAGGTCAAGTTATCTCTTGCTTCGACAATTCTTACAGCAGGATATGTGCTGAACATCTGTATTGGATGGACACTCGTATGAGTATCCTTGTTAGTTAGCATTTAGTGATTAAGCTAAGCTAATGTTATTGGAATCTTTAGGGATTTTCGTGTGTGATGCCCTATTAAGTTATACATCATTCATTGTGGCTTTGGTTCTTGAGCACTTTGGTTTCTTGGCTTCTTTTTGGACATGTTAATAGTTCTCAGCTTCTAATATTTCGTCGTCTTTTTCTTCCTGGAGGTTGGATGGGTTGAATGGAGTGTCAAACTGGAAAACATTGATCATTTTAGCAAAGCTAATTTGATGTTTTTGTATAAATGATATACAGGCTGGATATGGTGCGTATACTGGTTATGGTAGTGGCTATACTCATCCTCAGATGGCCAGTTCGATTGCACAGAGCACTGCTTATAGCACTTATCCTCCAACATATCCTGTACAGGTATGTGTCTCACTTGATTCTCCATTGTGTTTAACCATAATCTTATCAAAGTAGTATCCGTTCAAAAACAACATAAATATCTGGAGTGCAATTAGGGCCATGGTAGAAGATCTTGCTCTCGAGAGACATCTCGCCACCTTGAAAAAGAGAGATCTCGCCCATCTCGGTGAGATCTCGGTCGAGATATACAACTTTTTGGCGTCAACTCGGTGGCCCATCTCGGTTGGTTTCAAGGTCCCAATTGGGTTGAAACTTGGTATTTAGCTTATTTAAGGCCTTTGGCGTCAACTCGGTGGCCCATCTCGGTTGGTTTCAAGGTCCCAATTGGGTTGAAACTTGGTATTTAGCTTATTTAAGGCCTTTTGAACACGTTAGTGGCCTTGGATTTGTTAGAAACAACCCTATGTATGATTTCTAAGTCTACCCATAGTGTGAAACCAAAATGTAGTAAGATTAGGGAATGCAATGTTATACATGTAATATAGAACTTTTAAGGCATATAAATGAAAAGCAAGTATATCAAATGCATCAACTAACTTAAATGTTATCAAAATTCCATCCATATGAGTATCAAAATCTCAATTTTTAAGAATAAAATAATTATACAACCATTAGAAGTTCTATATAAGTCATTAAATCATAAATTCATAAGACAAATAAAGAATGATTGATCTTCCTTGTTGGAGATGTGCTAAGAGTAGTTGCAAGTGAAAATTCAGCCAAAATCCACAAAAAAATGTGAAAATTGAGAGTTCCAGTGAGATCTAGGGCGAGATATGGCGAGATCTCGAGTGAGATATCCCAACTCGCTGCTCTCGCTCTCCATCTCGTCTCGCCAAGCTGAAAAAACGAGATATCTTGCGCGAGATCTCCCACCATGATTAGGGCAGCATGCTTACCCCTACCACCCCACCCAAAAAACAAAGTGGGGGAAAATTTCATGAATACCCCAAGATATATAGTGAAAAACATAGATACCCCATCACTGTCAAAATGGCAATTACCCCCTTTTCTGTTAGAACTATTAGTTGATTAGAGGAAATGACAACATTACCTTAGTAGTATTTAAGTTGATTTCATCACTTCAACAATTAATAAAAACCCCATTATACCCTTTTAGCCATTACATACAAAAAAGAAAAAGTCAAAAGACAAAAATACCCTTTAATCATCTTCAATTGAACCACAGTCAACCTAACACTCATCTTCAATCGAAACCTACCAGGTGAGTTTTGCAATCTCCAACGAGTTCCAATTTGTCACCCATAGCTCCTACAAAATATTCGATCTCATTAATTTCGCTTTCATCCATTCCCGTCTCTGAAGTTTCTGACAACTTCAAAAGGTTTCATATCCTCTCTGATCTTCCATTTCTTTCCAAACCTCATCTAATATGGGTTCTGAATTGGCAAACTAATAGAACCGCATTTCCTATGTAGTCATTAAGTAACCTTAAAGAGAATCCGCCTAAATTCTATTAATTCACTAATTACTGTCACAGTTGCTGTAATTTAATTTTTGTTTTTATTACTTCAAGTAAGCCTGATAACTTAATTCTTTTGATTATGCATTTTCTGCAGAAAACCAATTTCAAATTGGGTTCTAGAGAATCAAGTGCTTCTTCCCAATCCATATTCTTCTCATTTTCTAGTTATTTATAAATTGCCATTATCTATTTAGTAGGAAGCTGAGAGCGTGGGAGTTCTATAGCCCTCATCATCTCTTGTCACACTTTAACAGTCTCAGTTTTTAAATGTCGATCTCCGTGAGCCCCAATTACCAAAACCAAACCTCCATCTTCAAGTGTCGCCTTTCTTCCTCCGTTCCATAGTTGTTAAAGCGGAAAAAGACCAAAGCGATTGGGGCTCCGACTAGGCAATTAGGCGACAAAGCGGTGCTTAAGCGACCAAAGCGGTTGGGTCAAAATTTTTTAATACAACTACTTTTTAATACAAATATTTTTTATAATAAGCTAAACAAACATTCAACAATCACATTCATTAAAAAAAAAAAAAAATTCAAGAATTACAATTATGAAAAATTATCCAAAAAAAGAATACAAACATAACTTCATCTCATCAAGCATCATAACAATAACTATGTACTATATTAGTAATCAATGTGAAAATGAAAGTAGAAATTTTACATTCTTACTTCTATGAATAATATTCGAATTGGAATCAGAATTGATGTAACCATTTTTCCCTTTTTTTAACCAAACAAGTGCGACATGATAAATTAATAGATCTCATTATTTTGATTTCCAAGTCATTGTTTATTTAATGATTCATTGATTATCGATGTTGAGTATGGCTCATGCTTCACATTTTGTTGCCGATAGACACTTTAGGCCTCGATTCCGAAATGACTCACCTATTTAAATTTATATACGGCTTTGTAGAATAAATTAGGATTAAAAAATAATAATAATATGCAAAAATTACAAAATGTAAAAAAAACGGTTGCTTTAGTGTCTAGGTGGCAATAAGGAACACAAGGCGGCAAAACGGGAAAAAAAAAATCAGTTTATCAATTAAGCGGCTTAAAAACCGCTTTGCCGCCTAGGCGGACGCTTTGACAACTATGCTCCGTTCTTCTCTGGTACCCTTTAGAATCAAGAAACCTGAGTTGGGTTCTTTTGCCATTAGACTTGCTTCAATTTCTTGTGTGATGATAAGTGGATCGGCTCAAATGGGTTGATGAACACGATCTCCCCCCCCCCCACCTTCTTTTTTAGTTTCACCATTTCCTTGCTCTTTTCTGTGTTGATGTACCTGAATCTGGATCTGTGAGAGCTGGGGATAGCCAATGGAGATGGAGGTAGAGAAGGACTGGTTGTCTTTCTCGTTTTTGTTCTTTAGTGTTTTCTATTTTTATTAAGGATAAAACTGTAAACTCACTAGGACATGGGGGTAGTTTAGGAATGACAAAATTATTTAACCATGACTTAATGGAAAATACCAACAGAGTGTGATTATGCAATTTCAAGGGCATGCATTCTGAGACTTTAATGTGTTGACTTGTCCCTGTAATAAGAGGACTTTCCATCTTACTGACTGTAGTTTCAGCTCAACACAAGCATTTATTTTGGGGGTGTGAGGAGAATTCCAAATTACAAATATTCTGTGTCTTTGTATAGCACAATGCAGGGGGTGTTCTTTTGGTAATTTTCATTACTTTTGACTATGCTTGGGTCATTGACATTTCCTAGCCAAGGTGATCAGGTGTGGAAATAGGCATGGTACCTAATAATAGGGAGCAGGGATGTGATCCTTGAGATTAGTGCTCTTCAGTTCGGGAAGAGTAGTAGTGAATAGAACCTGCTTTTCTTGGAACTAGAGTACTATATATTGTGTTGTTACTTGGTATGTTTTTAAGCTTGTTGAACACACTAATATATATATTTACTAGTAATGTTATCATTTTGTTCTTCAGGGAGTTAGTAATTAAATGTAGGCTTAAGTCTATTTTTGCTGAGGACTCAGATTTTCTTCCTTTCCTAGCTGGTGTTCTGTTCTCTTAATGGAAGCAGGTTTTGGTCATTCTGTTGAAACTGCTCCTCGGTCATAAGGCCTTGTTGTAGAAGGCTGACCCTTGTAACTAAAAGAAGGAAAACTGAAAGAACCAGAGATCAAATTTTTGTTGTTGCGTTCTATTATGTTATATGCCCAATCATGATATTCTTGATTATTTTTGGCAGACCGTCCCACAACAGAGCTATGCCCAACCAGCCACAGCTGCAGCCTTTGCTCCAACTCAGCAACAAGCACCGGCTCAACAGGCATACTATGGGACTTATTATTGATATGTTAACGAATTTCCCATTACAATTTTGGCACATGTAAATTAGGTTTGTTCGCATCTCTTTGATATATTTTGAGCTTTACCCTTGTTTTTTTGATAACCTGGGCATGAGTGATCTAGTGACAGAAGAGGTGTTTATGAGGCAATGTATTGCAACTGTGACTAATCTTGTAGGGAAATTGCAATGGAATTGATTTTTATTAGCGCTCCTCTTTCTACTTGAAAAGCTCAGAACATGTAATCAGGCACCATGCTACCGTTATATGTGTACAGATTACATACCATTCCATTCCATTTACGCTGTGTTTAGTGACGGGCCATAACACAAATCAAAACTGTAGATCTGGTAATTCCATTAAAGTTCTGAATTATTAGAGTTTGGATCCAGGTTTTACATAAAGCATTAGATGGTTATCTGTTCTGACACTTTCTGAGCCTTTTGGTCCGTAAAAGATAAAAATTGGTGAGTTTTCTGAATATGTCTTCTAAGTCAAGCAAACAAACAAATGGCAGAGAAGATCTCAAGGATTGAAATAGATGCAGAGGAGCTTCAGTGATTAGCAACTTTTGAAGATGACTAATACGATGGCTTACGGGTTTGGCTTCTCTAAGATGAATGTAGTTAGCTTGGCTTAAATGGAATTTGACTGAACTTCATGAATTTCAAGAACGGTTACCCAACTGGTTCTCGGTTTGCCAAAAGTTGAGTGCACCGTCCAATTAAAGTGTAAGGCTTTTAATGGAGTGACATGCTAGACGATAGCAACAGAGTCATTAGGAGTAATGGCAAGATTCAGAAGACAAGGATTAGTCATATGTAAAACTTTTGAAAGTTTCACCAAAAGACAAACCTGGACAAAGAACCTGCCAAAGAATTGTAGTCCACTGAAATAAAACTAAAGGAAAAAAAAAGAGGATTTTGATGCATGGTTGTGCTTCAATCATTGGTGCGCATGTTTGTTTTAGGACCTTAGGTATGGCGTGAGTTGGTTGGAGATTGCATCACAATTTTACCCGCAGCAACACTGGTGGAAAAGGCTCCCTTGAGGATGTAGTCGTAGTGCGCGTAAGTTGGCCTAAATGGATGAACCTCAGATAAATAAAAAAAACACTTGCAGAAAAGGCAGCAAGAATTGGTAAGAAATATTTTGTTTTAAATGTATTTTTCTTGTCTTAATCTTCACGATGACTGTTTTGACTGTATCTTTCATGTAAGTAGAGCTCAACTTATTGCGCAGCACCGTGCTGCAAATGGTTCAAATCGAGATCTCAACCGAGCGATTGTCCGTTTCTTAAAAAGTGAGATCTCAACTGTTCGCTGCAGGGGCTGCGCATTAATTGCACAACACCAAGCAATTTTATGGTATGTTAGGTTTTCCATTTGCAACACATTGTCATTCTCCCGAATTCCAATGAAATGAACTTGAATGTTGCGCATTAAATGTGCAACACCTACAGCCTACGAAAAGCGAGATAGATGGTCGAGATCGAAATCCAATAGTACCATTTGCCTGCTTTGCTGTAAAACCCTAGGAGATAAAGAATACGAGGAGAGCGCCACTTGATTGATAGTTCTGTTTTCTTTTGCCGATTCTTATATAATTTGAATAAAGCATAAGAGGAGATTCATGAAGTGTTGATTCTCCATGATTACAAGGTAAGTCTTTCATTGATGTTGGGGAATGCTACATTAGTGTTTAATTAATTTTGATGATAACAAACACAATGTACTAATGTCATGCTTAAGATGTTTAATGAGATAAAGCCAAATGAATCAATATCAAGAAAATGGAACCAAGGTAAAGAGGATCAAGATACAAATGAATGGAATTAAGACATAAATGAAGGTGAAACCCAAAAGACTTGATCAACAATGCATTTGGATTTGATGCTTGAAGACCATGTGAAGAATTGAAGAACCAAGAAGAAGGAACAATCAAGCTCAAGTGGATTGAGTGTATCTAGGACTCTATATACACATGTACAAGTGCACACACTCATACATAATGCTCATTATATCATTCGATAAACCTAGGTCTCAAACTAAAGGGGAGTACCCAAACCCCTTCAATAGATGACCTCAACCAAGTGCTCATAACCTCCACTCTCCTAAGTGATGAGATGATGAGAGCTAATATTCTCACTCAATCTAAGAGTTGTAGCCTCTCACCCTTGTGTATATAAATAAATACTCTCCCAAGGAATCAAGCCTTTCAAATTGATTGTGGCTATAGACTTGAAAAGTTGAATTACTAGAAGATTATTGTGTTGTAGGTAATTTTAAATTTGCATCACATGTCTAATTAAGGGGTTGGTAAAATCCCTGTGATGGTAATGTTTACAACTTGTAGATTCTAATCCACTAGTAGTAACTTATTCACCCCCAAATTGCATTTGCATCTTTTTTCTGTTCTCCTCTCTTGTTATTCCTATGATTATGCATACTTTTAGATTTGCCTAATGACTATTTTTGAAGTAGATTTGTTGGATTCTTTACCCATCATAATGAATTGATCATAACTATTGAAGCACTTTGGGATGTCAGGAAGAGTGGATATAAACTTAAAAGTTGAATCACTTAAATGCTTGTTGTAGGTAATTTTAAATTTGCATCGCATGTCTAATTAATTTAAGGTTCTTTTTATTCCTTCCCATAGAGACTTAATCCATTAATTTTAACTGTATTTTTCACCCCCAAATCTCCACGTGGTTTGTGAGTTTTCCTCGGCTGGTTGAGATTATACACATGTATGCCGAGATACTGTGAGATTTGGGGGCTGACTATTGTTTGAAGTTTTTTATTGGTAAACTATCTTCCGTAGTGTTTTTATCATACTTTTATGGAACTCTATGTTTTTCATTGGAATAACTATTATTGCTACTGTTGTACTATAGCTTAATTATTAATTTATTCTATATTTTTTGTAATTATTAATCTAACCTTAATAGACTTTCCCTGGAATTACTAATGCCCCTTGCTATTAAACTCTGTTAGTTAAGTGATGACATGGTATTTTTCATTTATCTAGAAATCCCAAAATAAACCTAAGGTTTTATATTACTAATTTACAATTTATATTAAACTACATTACTACCTTTAGTAATGAGGAAGAAAATAATTCTAATTAAAGGACTTTGTTTTCTAGTCAAAATAAAGAGAGAGAGCAAAAAAAAAAAAAAAAAAAAAACCTCGTCTTCTTATCTTACCCTGCCAAAAGAATTTTTTTTCTCCATTTTCCTCTCAACGACCCCAGTCCAACTCCTTCCTGTCCCAAGACAAAATCCAAAACTGAGCTTAAAAATGTAATGTACTGAAATAACCTTTTATATATTTACTTTCCAATTTGGTGTTATTTTTAGTTTTTGTTATCTATTTTCCAATTTGACCTTATCAATTTTAGGAAATTCCTATTTCCAATAGGTTTTATTTATTTATTTAATTTTTAATTTGACATTATTAATTTTAGGAAGCTTATACTACTGAGAGAGTTCCTTTTTTTTTAAGAATCCAAAATGACAAGAATACAAATGTAAAATTAGTATTTCATATTTTTTTTTCTAAATGAAGAGAATATTGTCTTTTGGCTTTTTAATTCTAGAAGGACAAAATAGACTTTAAACATCCAATAAAAACAGTCTCTTAATACTGTTAGAGTTATGTGGAGCAATGGTAATTTCATAAAGTCTAAGGTCTCTATAGTATTTAAGCTATAGCCCAGGGATAGCAGTAATTATTCCTTGTACATTTTGGCATGAATGATTTAAGTTAACATTGCTATTTGCGTCTAACTATCAGTAAGGGTGCCAATCGGTATGGTTTTGGTAATTTGGCACGGTTTCGATAAGGTTCCAACTTTGAATACCGAAAACTAGAATCATACCGTACCGAACTTAAATGGTGCGATACAGTTTTGGTATTTGCAAAAATGGTCCGGTATGGTTTTGGTACAAAATCGGTATGGAAAAACGGTTTTAATACGGTTTCTAGTGCGGTCCAGTATGGTTTAGGGACAAAATTGGTTTCATGCACCAATCAAAATAATTACTAACTAGTAAGATTATTGAGTCACCAAATGACCAGACTAACAGACTCACGGTTATTGATTTTTGAGTCACTCACCACCGTCCACGGATAATAACTACATGTAAATAAAAAACATGAAACAAATACGTTGACGAAGAATAAATTTTTTTTTTCAACCCATGAGACAGAGAAACTATTAAATTCAAGTACCGTAAACAAGGATGAAGTCATGAAGATAACAAGAGAAGCAGACAAACCTGAAATGAAATTACAATTTACAAGAAATAAGGTTCAGCCACTGATCTAACATTGAAGTTGAACCAACCCAAGACATGGGTTTTGCTGATAGGAGGAAAATCTTTTGTAAGAGAAAGAGAACTAAAGATGAGCCATCAGCCATTGAAGTTGACGATGATGGGCTTCCTTGGTGAGTCCCAGCTTACATTTTACATAAAACCCAGAAAAGGAAGAGCAGAGAAGAATTCAAGAGGGAGAATGCCAATACAATAGATTGTACATGAGCTTTTATCCATGAAACCCATACCAAAATATAAAGCTGAAACCCAGCTAATTACAGAAACACACACAAACCATAAACCAACTAGTGAAAATCCTCCTATTCATAAGCCTCTCTAGCTGTCTAGCATGCTCAGTTGCTCCCAATCACTATGGTGTTTGTCAATATCAGCCTGAATACATGAAAAAATAGAAATTAAATAAGAAAAGCAGTCATTAAAACATGTAGAAAGAAAACTCAGCCTTCAGAGTTTCAGTAAGCATGAAATTTGTAGTAATGAGGATCCACTCACTCAAGGAGCTACAAAATCCAGTTGATCAATACTTGAAATAGAAACTAATAATTATCAGAGGGACTGGGAGATGTATTATGCTCTTGGCAGCCAACGGTATCAACTCAAACTTTCATCCAAAACTATGTCTTCCATGGGTTATAAGCAGTGTATTTGTAGAAGATAATAGAGACTACTAATTGGAGTAAAAAACTCAAGCAAACTCTAAGACAAACCTTGAAACCAACTAGTACTAAGGTTATCCATAGGCCATCAAGGACATGTTCGAGGACATGGGTTGGGGTCCCATGCTTCGTGCCGATGAGCTCATCTACCCCCGCCTTGTGACTCATTTCTATTTAAATCTTCGCCATGAAGGAGCGGGCGAAAATCTGAAAGTCACCTCTTATGTCAAAGGGGCCGGTGAACATTGCTCTTACCATCCCCTCATTTCACACCTTGTTTCAGATTTTTATTGAGGGAGACCTTCGTTTTTGGACCTACAAGAACACCCCCACCTGAGGATATTCATATAGAAGATGTCTACAAAAGTCTCCTCAAACTTGGAAATTGGCCTCGCTACCACATGGACATTAAGGAACCTATGTTCACTGATGAGTCCAGAGCCATTAGCAAAATCACTGAATCTTGTTCCTAAAAAAGGGACACCGGTCTAATATTACCTCTCTTCAAACCTATGTCACCTACTGCATCCTTCACCGTCAACCCTTGTGTCTCCCTTAAATCATTCTATCCTACATGATTCAATCTGCCATCTCTGGGAACAAGAGTCTACCATATGGTAGCCTACTCACCACAGTCTTCCAACATTTTGGTGTCAATCTGAAAAATGAAGACTCGGATGATCCACCACCACCTCTTAACAACAGAGGGGCTACTCCCTCTCACAAAAGAAAAGGAACAGCAGCTCACCAAAGCACTGCACCCTAGGATATGGACATAGAAGGTGCACCAGCCGAGCCACAACAGCTAGGTTCCTCTTATTCTTCCACTAGTTTGTTGTTTCAGGCCCTTGACTCTCGCCTCACCGCCATGCAGTGGCATCTTGATACCCGTTTTGACTCATTGGGTACTCCTATGGGCTCTCTTGAAGATATGATGACTCATCATATAACATTCATGCAACACATGATGACTCATCTCAAGATTCCTCCTATGTCATCTCAAGAAGTTGAAGATGCAGAAGACAATGAAGACGAGGATGAGGATGAGGATGAGGAAGGAGATACTGAAGCAAGCGGAAGTGGAAGTGGGGAAGGTGGTAGTGGTGATGATGAAGAGGATGATGCAGCTGAAGACTAGCATATTCTCTTTCTTATTTTTCAGTTGTTATCTATTTATTTTGTTATGATCAGCTCTTGCTTCATATAACTTTTGTTGTGTTCATGATATAGTTGAATTTTTTTTATCATGCTTCAAACTTGTCTTTACACATGAATTGGTTGATGTAAATGACTTGTTTCTATGAAATGCAAGTTTATTTTATTCTTCTCTACTGTCATCTTGTCTTTATTGCAAGAGAATATCATGTTTAAGGGGAGCATGCCATTTTTTTCTCTCTCTTTTTGTTAATGACAAAGGGGGAGAAATTTACACAGTCAGTTACAATTCTTTTTAGATTGTAAAACATAATAGCATGATGTTTAATGTATACGACATATGAGATGCATATGATGGGTTATGATATGTTCCACAGTATGAAGGTAATTAGTATATTTCATGGCTATATGAATATCCAAGTGCATAAATGATAGTTTTTAAGTCTTTCTATCATTCTATCACTTGTATGTTTGTCATCATCAAAAGGGGGAGATTGTTGGGAAATGCCATGTCAGCATTTGCCACATCAGCCTCTGTCAGTTTTGATGATGACAAACACAATTTACTAATGTTTTCATTAAGATGTGTTTTGTCCAGCTCATCACTAAAGTGGATCGATTCCATTTGGTTGGACCAAAAACTTACCGGATACTCAAACTCAAGTCAAGCAATCTTGGACAAAGAACCAAAGTCAAGATGAGTATCAAGTTCAATGCACAAGAAGAGGCGAAGATCAAGTTGGATATCAAGACTTAGTTGAATCTAGGACTTAGGACACTCTCGCATACACGCATATGTAACTACATTGATAATATGTAATTCATGTCACTAGAATGACCTAGGACACATTAGGAAAGTGTATGAGGCTTAGGTTTGACCAAAAAAACCAAAAGCCCAAGCCAAGTCCAAGTCCCAAACTAAGTCAGCAGTCTGTGCACAAGACGAACGTCTGTCTGCCCAGACGGTCGGACGACCGTCTGGTCCTAACTTAAGCTCAATGCCTATATTTTAACCGGCTGTTTTTGAGACAGACCTCCGTTTGGTCAGATGGACGTCTGTCTGGAGTAAAAATTCACTGAAATTATATATCCGTTGGGAGGTTGGACCAAGCATTTGGAGGACTTCTTTATAAGCCCAACCACCCACATTTGAGGGGTTTAATCTTGCCAATTGAGCTATTACTCCCACACAAGTTGAAAAGCAATTACTTAAGTGATCTGGGATTGTTTACTAGTCTTACAACTCCACCCAACTTTGAAGAACATTCCAAAGTTACTAAGCAAGCTCATTGGAGTCAAGCTTGGAGTTAGTGAAGGTCATTGAGACTTATTGTTGGTGCATTGTGTTGTGACTAAAATATCCACTTCCGGTTTATACCGGTCTGACCAGGTTCAACCGGATTCAGCTGATGAGACCAATGAATTTAAGGGACCACCCAAAGGTTAAACAAAGGCTTAATCATAGCCATCCGATCTATACTTTCCATCCGACGGTCATTAGTGACAAGAGCCAATGTATTAAAGCCTATAAATAGAGCCAAGATTCTGAGGAGAGGTAAGCTCATTCGAATATTCACACTTCTCGCTTATTTTCCATTAAAGCTCTCTGAGATCTCTACTTCCGATCATCTACCGACTAGATCGTCGGAGACGGGCCGATCAAGACGATCGGCCGCTTCTCACGGTGTTCTAATTAGGAGCGAGAGGGAGAGAGAGAAGGAGAGAGAAGGAGGGAAGGAAGGAAAACGGAATAGAAAATTGGGGGGGGAAGGAGAAAAAGAGGAAAGAAAGAGAGAGGAAGGAGAGGGGAAAGAAAAGAGGAGAAGGGAAAATTGGAAATAAAAAGGGATGAAAGAAAAAGGAAGAGAAGAGACAAAGGAAGGGGAAGAGAGTCACAGACAGAAGGTTTCAAAAAATAGGGAGGAGAAGAAGAAGAAGGAAGAAGAAGAGAGGGAGGAATGAAGAAGAAAGGAGAAAGGAGCGGAAAGGATGAGAAGGCAAGAAAGAGATCGAAGAAAAAAAAAGGACAAAGGGGAGCAAGAAGAGAATGTGATGGTAGCGACAAGATGAGGCATCCAAAAGAAAGAGGGTGAGGAAGAAGGAAGAAGCGGGAGGAGAAGGAAGAGGAAACACGAAGAGGGAGGAGGGAGCCAAAAAGAGATTGGAGTACTAGGTACACTCACTTTGAAGGGAATATAAGGAGACAGAGAGGGAAAGGAAAGAAGTCTCAGAGCAGCAAGATCCAGAGAAGAGAACGGCCAACAAGGAAAGTTTCCATCACGGATCTAAGATATAGAGAGATTCAGGATTGACCACCAAGAATCTAATAAGCCCCGGAGGAGGGGGACGCCCAGGATAGAGAAGATGAGAGGACGAGGAGAGGGGAAGGCGAACAGAGCCGGAGAGGCCAACCAGTTGTCCCCAGACAGAAGATTAGGAAACATGGATACGAGGATCGAGAGAGGACGATCTCGGTCTCACTGGGAGGATCCAGAAGGGAAAGAGGGGACATTAGGGATACGAGAAAAGGACCTATAGGAAGATCATGAAACCAGCAAGAGTAACTCCAAGAACTACAAATATGGCATCATAAGGGTGGGGGAGAAAGGGAAAGAAGTAGAGGAACAGTCAAGGAAAATTCACGATGCTAAAAATACAGCCGGTCTCAAGGCAGGAAGGGTCTCCGACACACCTGGAAGATCTAAGAGAACTCAACTCTATAAAGGGGTCTAAGAATGTGACTAACGCGATTCATATGTTAGTGTTATGGTTGGTGATGTTGCTTGAAGGTGTTTGATGAGATTCCCAAAAGAGACTGGTCTGGTCTGCGATCGCTGTTTTGCGACCAAGGTGGACTCGAGGCTAGGGAAGAAATGAGGTTACCATGAGCATAACATGATGAGGTTAGATGGTACGATATCCAGCTCGGTGGGGTCTGGAATTGGGTAGATGGCTATATTTTTATCTCAGAAATGGGTTGATCTTGGTGGGTACTTTTAATAGACATGTTCTCAAGATGTGGATCCAGAAGAGGCAGGAGGTTTGATAAAATGCCAAGAAGAAATGTACACAGGAGGGACAAGGGGGTTCATGAGAGAGGGAGAAGCAAGAGAATGCAGAAATGAAGAGGACAGGGAAAAGATGGACAAGGAGTCTATGGCGAGTCATAGGGGCCTGTGGAGCTAGTGGAAAGAGAAAAAGGAAAGATAAGAGCAAGTGAGAAGGGAGGGAAGGGGGAGGGGGATGAGCCGAGAAAAGAAGGGCAAAGAGGAGGGGGAGGAAGATAACTAGAGAGGGAAGGAAAGGGATCGACAGATGGGAATGGCAAAAGCAGGGGTCAGCAAGAGAAGAAGGGGAAGAAGAGGAGAAAATAACAAATCAGAAGGAGAAAAGACGGGCAAGAGGGGACCAAACAAGGCAAGGGAAGAAATAGAGGAGAAGAAGAGAGACCCAAACAAAGAGGAGGAAAAAGAATGAAAAACAAAGGGGAAAAGAAGTCAAGGAAAGAAAGAAAAGGAGAGAGGAGGAAAGAGGGAGAAGGAGAAGAAATAAAGATAAAAAATCTCAAAGAAGCATTAAAGATTCGAAGAAGAGAGGAAAGAGAAGGAGAAAAAATCACAAATAAAAGAAAAAAGAAGAAAAGCAGCAAAAAGGGAAGAAGGAAGAATTAAGAGAGGATCAATCTGAAGACTAAATTGAAGAAAAAGTATTCTTGGAGAAATCATTTTATTAAGCGTGGTCATCTAAAATTTCTTCTTCATTATTAATCCAAAAGAATTATACACAGCTCGATCAAGCCATAAGCGATCCAGGGTACTTGAGGATGATCACGGACACAAGTAGCACGAGCTCACAAGGGACACGGCACCAAGGGGATCCACTCTCGGAGTTAGGCTCAAGAGCCACTTCGAGGGTGATATGCAGCGATCCGGATCATCGAGGGTGATCCGACTCTTGGAGTTAGGCTCAAGTAGCCGACCTTCGAGGCCCGGTCATGCTTTCAAAGCCGATCACGGATCATTCCATACCGAGGGTGATCCCGACTCTTCGTGAGTTAGGCTCAAGTAGCCAGCCTTCGAGGCCCGGTCATGCTTCGAAGCGATCACGGATCATTACCGAGGATGATCCCGACTCTACGGAGTCAGGCGTAGCCAGGTCATGCTAAGCTAATCACGGATCATTCCTTCGCGAGGGTGATCCGGATTGTTCCTTCCGAGGAATGATCCCGACTTTCCAGAGGCTCAGTAGCCAGACCTTCGAGGCCTGGTCATGCTTCCGAAGCCGATCACGGATCATTGAGAGGATGATCCGACTTCCGAAGCGCTCAAGAGCGCCTTCGAGGCCGGTCATGCTTTCCGAGGGATCACGGATCATTCCGGAGGATGATCCGACTTCAAGTCAGGCTCAGAGCATCTTTCTAAGGAAGCATTGGATCGAGTCGATGGAATTAATCAATAAAACAATTCAAGGATCAGGAGGATTATTTATCGAAAGCTCAAAGATTTGAAGATTATGAGAATATCCGATCAGCTATCAAAGCTATCAGTATATTTCTTGAAATATCTCATAAACTAAGAATACAAGTTTGATCAAATATATATCTAATCGATTATATTGAAGATTCTAATCAAAGTTGCTAAAGACTCTCTTCAACTATTGTCTAAAGGAAAAAGCTCGATCAGCTATTGAGGCTCTCACCGTTCTCTAAAGACTTCGATAAGCTATTAAGGCTCTTTTCAGCCATTTTCTCAAAAATGCATCTGATCGGTTATTAAGGCTTTCGCACTATTTTCTCAAAAAGCTTCATCAGCCACTCTTTCCTAAGAATACTTCATCAGAACCGATCAAAGATACACAAGTGATCGAAATACAACAAGTGGTTAGAAGTATAGTAGATGGCAGCAGGTCAAAGAGGCCCCCATGTTCCTTCACCTCAAGATCTCCGCGCCAACCTCAAAATGATTGGGGCTGAACACCAAATGCAAGATAAGCTCAAGTATTGAAGAATCTCACAACCAATACAAGATGAAGAAATCGAAGTCATTGAAAGAAAGATCAAACCCCAACGAGCTCAACAAGCGACGATCAGCGAGGCTGGGGCGGTGGACAAAATACCACCCGGTTAACCGGCGACGAGTTCAACCGGATTCAGCGATGAGACCAAGAATAAGGGACCACCCAAAGGTTAAACAAAGGCAACAAGCCATCCGATCATACTCCACCGACGGTCAAGTGACAAGAGCCAACGAAAAGCCAAAAAGAGCCAAGATCGAGGAGAGGTAAGCTCAGAATATCACACTCTCGCATTCCAAAAGCCCGAGATCTCTACTCGATCACACGACAGATCGCGGAGACGGCGACAAGACGATCGGCCGTTCTCGGTGTTCTATATTTCGGGAGCGAGAGGTTGATTGACGATTGAGCAAGCGACGATCCGGATCGAATGGATTGGTGCAAGGATTACGGTTCAAAACCTCCGGCAATTTTAGCACCAACACATTGCATTCCTTGAAGCATTCATTCATTACATCACACTCACACAAGGGGTAAAGTGTCACTCCTCTTGTTAGGTAATATCCATTACTTCTTATACTTGTATTGATTGTTTCAATTATAGTCTAGGTTGATTAGAATTGGTAGAGGGTGATCTTGCCCTATTTAGAACAAAGATTGTTAAGGGTGCTCTTGCCCTACTTAGTGAACAAAGATTGTAAAATGTACTCTTGCCCTGTAACAAATATTGTAAGGGTTTGATTCTCTACCCACCGTATTGAAAAATAATCAATAGTGTAATACTCTCTTGAGACGAAGAGAGGAGTGGACGTAGACTTATAAAGTTGAACCACTGTAAACTCTTAAGTTGTGATTGCTTGGTATTAACTAATTTCATTTAAATCTTCAATTTACATTGAAATTGCAATTAAACCGAGAATTTGGGGCAATCCACTAGATACAACCTAATCACCCGGGGCTCTAGATTGTAATAACATTTTGGTTTTGACCAAAAATATCTTTCTCAACCATTGCCACTGTTGTGACTAAAATATCCACTTCCGGTTTATACCGGTCTAACCAGGTTCAACCGGATTCAGCTGATGAGATGAATGAATTTAAGGGTCCGCCCAAAGGTTAAACAAAGGCTTATCATAGCCATCCGATCTATACTTTCCATCCGATGGTCATCAGTGATAAGAGACAACGTATTGAGGCCTATAAATAGAGCCAAGATTCTGATGAAAGGTAAGGTCATTCAAATACTCACACTCTTAAAGCTCTCTGAGAGCTCTAAAAACACTATTTCCGATCAACTACTGACTAGATCGTCGGAGACGGGTCGATCAAGACGATCGGCTCTGTTTCTCACTGGTGTTCTATTTTTTCAGAGCGAGAGGTTGATTGACTAAAGAGCAAGCCCGATCGATCCAGATCTGAGTGATTTGATGCGAAGATTACGGTTCAAAGCCTCCGGAAATTTTAGCACAAACATTTGGCGCCGTCTGTGGGAACCTGAGCAAGAAGCTATGGCTCAACTACCGGAAGAGCATGATGATTCACCGATCGTTCTTCTGCAATCTTTTTGTTTGGAGATCTTTTGCTTTTGCGATCAAGTTTTTCTTGAACGGTTACTGTGAAGTTTTGTTGAAATCAACAATTTATTGCTGTGATTCGCTAAAGGAAAAGGAAGAGAAGAGACATCGTTCCTCGTCAAAAGCGACTTCCCGAAGTCTTGAGTCTAATCTTTGAATTTGATGTTTTCTAATAAAAATCTTTCAGTTTTGTCAGATCTTGGAGAAGCATCCGGATACTCGAAGTTCCGTGTACTGCAAGCTAGATTTCACTCGGTTATGTGAATTTGAAGAAGAAATCGAGATCTTCTTGCCAAATATATTTGTCATCTTACTCCATTCTTCTGGATTTAAGTTTCTATGTTTTCAGATTTTAGATCTCTGTCGCTTTTCTTTCAAATCTAAGTATTGCTATTTTTTCAGGTTTCCATTGCTCTTTTCTGCAAGTTCGTGACCTTCGAAGAGTGCCGTACGGCCGAACAACCTATTCTTCCTAGGAAAGCTTAAACCACTCGAGCATCACGGCTTCAACTAGCCGCAGTGCTTCCGATGGCTTTTGAAGATTAGCTACCACAGAGAAGTTTTCTTGTTGCAGCGATTACACCAGATCGGCCACGTATTTGGTTTCTCTCTCACTGTTCACGGTTCAGTTTATACGCAACAGAGTGTATTTTCTATTTGTTCCTTTCTGTTTGTGTCAACTCTTCTTTAGTTTCTCCCAACAGTTCAAGATTTTCTGAGATATTCGTTTCAATGGAGATGAGTATGGCGAAGAAATTTATTTTTAATCGGAAGAGAAGAAGAAAAGCTTGGCCTATTTTCAGATTTTAGATAACTTTTGTCGCCATTCTCTCAGATCTAAATATCTCCAAATTCTCAGATCTTAGATCTCGGTTGCCATTTTTCCAGATCTAAACATTTTCGTTTTCTTATATCTATCACTGTTCTCTTAGATCTAAATATATCTGTTTTCTAAGATTTTTTATCACTCTTTTCTGAGAAGCATGAAGTTAAACCTGTTGTAAAGCCACCTATATTCTTCAAATTGCTCTTATATTCTCTGATCGTCTTCTCCAAATGGCTTTTATATTTTTTCACCATTTCTGATTGGATCGATTCTCTGAAAAACAGTGACAATAATGGTGGAGCAAGAGGCATCCTTCTATATCTTGTTTCTTGATCTCTGGTGCTAGCTTCGATCTATCTCTAGATCTCTGATCGGCGTTTTTTCTTTTTGTGATATTGTCCGCAGCTTGGCTCGATCTAACACATCAGAGTAAAAATTTATTTTGTTATCCCGTTGAAGTGTTAGAAATGAGAGATATTCATAGCCAATGCATTAGCATTATGCATCGAATGTCCCTCTAAAGTTTTTGGATTCAAGTTATTGGTAAATTGATCAGCCACTTAGTCTGTCGACATAGTGACCTAGCTTTTTTTGAAATTATGTTTTCGCTCTTTATATACCAACTGTCAATATTATATTTTGTTGGGAAAGGACGCTCAATCAAGAAGGCAAATGCTAACATTTTAATTTTACATCGATTGGAGAAGTATTATTATAGGCTGTATCTGCTTTTTCATTACTCGATACTGTATAACTGTGAACATGATTATGTTATTTTAATTATACATTCTATTTCTGATGATTAATTTTATCTTTAGTGAAGTCTCTGTTTCAGTAATAAGCACACAATATTCTCTAGTAGCAGGCCAAAGAATAGTTCGTTCCTTGCCACATGGGAACATTTCTGGTGGGTGATTCATGCAAGAGAGCTATGGAAGTTGATAGTGCAATTAACAGGTCTGGTGATTTTAAAGAGGCTCTGGCTTTGTGTAAGTTTCTTCCGCCAGAGGATGCAACTCTGCGAGGAGCAAGGGAAGCTTCTATTCACACACGGTATGGACATTATTATTTGTTAATGGGAGCTTTGAGGAGGCCATGGATCAGTTTCTGGCAGCATTAGTGGACATCACCTATGTGCTGTCTCTCAATTTATCTATAGTTCTTCCAAAGGCACATACATATCTATAATTTAATCGATGATTTGCCCCAAAGAAAATACCTGGTCAAATTGAAATGGCTGACCTGTTTTGTAGAATGCATTCTAAGCCTAATGAGTGTTGAGTATCCGAAACAAAGTCCTTATTTTTCTGATCCTTGGAAATGATTTCAGAATTCCACCAAGAAGACCTGATGCCCAACACAGCCTGTAAGAGTATGGTTTATATTGCACTTGCTGTTGCAGATCATCATCTGATTGAGTTTCTGTGTATGGAAGTTTGAAGTGTAGAGCAGTGGGAAGGTATGGATGTATGAAGTGCTAGGATAATCTTATATATTCTTGTAAATGGAGATGAAATATTTGTGCAACTGCAGAGAAGCAAGAAAACAAAATCTTGTCATGTTTAGATGCAGGGGATGCCACCACATACACCTAGCTCATTATCTACAATTCGGAGGATCAAATGAGAAGAACAAAGAGGTTCTCTCATAACCATGGCTGAAAGAGAAATTGGTCCTTGCTTCTCCCCTCCAAAGTGTCGAAAGAAATTTTGATTATAGCATGACCAAATATGGCTGAGATGCAAACTGCAAAATAGTTGAAGGATTGGGGTATTCAATATCTTGCCAATTTTGTTTTCTTGCCTAATAGTTTACTATTAGATATTAGTGAAATAGATTACCAAAAAAAAATGCATTCTATTAGTATTGTATATAGTTAACTTATGACGGAAGTTTGAGTAAATAGAATATAAGTTTAGAAGAGTCATAGAAGTTTTTATTTTGTTTTGTATGTTTCTGTTAATTGCATATAGATATCAGTACCCTAAACAAACATTTGTGAAGTGTCTTATTTGTTTTTATTATTAATCATAAAAGAATGTCTAGTTATCCTTCTGACTGCATGTAGGAAGGATGAGATATCGTTTTATCTTTAATGAGGTAGGAATCCCATATATTCTATACTGAATTGATATGAAATGCTTAGTTCCTAACCATTCATTAATCAGTCTTTTTATTAAGTTTCTAACCGTGGGTTTCCCTATAGTGTTATGATATATTATTCTCCTTTTATGATTGACAGGTTTAGAATTGAAGCTTTAAGTTTGCAGGTGGAAACAGAAAAAGGAGGAAATACATCTTGGGATTCATCGTTCAGACTATATATGCTTGATGCTCAGATTAATGCACTTCTCCAAATAGAGCTCAATACAATTTCAGCTCCTTTTGCTGGCCTTGGTTCTGTTGTCAAGGCATTAGCTAAAGCTTGGAATGAGCATAATAATTCTAGGGCTGTAATTCTGTTTGTGGTTCAACTGTCGAGCGCAACATTGGCAATCAGTCCGTCCTTTGATGGCTTATGAAATAACCGTTCCAGCTGCATCTTATATCCATTCTCATGCAAAAGGTCTCCTCTCCTTGGGTTCAATCTAGCCTTGAGGATCCTGGCACAGATTCATTACCAAGTATTAGATGAGGGTTTGTTCACACCTATTTACAATTATAAAGTGGCAGCTTACATGGTGTTGTGAATAAATTACCAAGCTACTTATTTGGTGAGGAGACCAGTTTTGCAGCTACTTTACCAAGTTGCTTTATCCTCTCGCCTGTCTGGTCAGAGTTCAGCTGCCATGGATAACTCCAATCTTATCAGGCATAGCAGGTCTCCTGTTGGTTTTTCTTCTCACCCAATATTTTCCAACTGCATCTTAGCATGAGGAATGGGGAATTTTAGAGCAGGAAATGCTGCTAATGGAGAAACAACTCCAATCAAGAAGCATATTGAAGAGCTAAATATTTTCTCTTCTGAGTCACTTTCTTCCTCAAGGTTAATTTCTTATATCTTTGAAATTGGAAACGTAAGCATAATAGCCACAGATGATGGTAGCTTGAGAACAGCAACAACATCAATCGATGCTACATCCCCAATATTCTTACTTTCCGAAAGTTCTTCTATTCAAGTATCAACTCCTCAAAGAAGTATTTCAAAGATTCTTGAAGAATTTGAATACAGAAAGAGATCATGGAGCAAGAAATCTACTGCAATAAAAAGGCTGAACATTAAAGCATTGATCATTGAGCAATTTTCTCTAAAGGCTTCTCTCAGCCACGTAAAAGGTTGATCTCGGTTATGAAGGCTTCTGACCAGCAATTTTCTATAGAGCGGAGGTTCCTTTTATTCTTGAAGATTTATTTTCCTTTTATTCTTGAAGACTGATCATTATTCTTGAAGACTGATCATCATTCTTGAAGACTTATATCATTCTTGAAGACTTATATTACTCTTGAAGACTTATATCATTCTTGGAGACTTATATTATTCTTGGAGACTTATATTATTCTTGAAGACTTATATCACTCTTGAAGACTTATATTATTCTTGAAGACTTATTTCTATCAATAGAAAGGAAACAAGATTTTCTAGTATTCTTGAAGAAATCATTTTATTAATCGTTGTCATCAAAGGATTCTTCTTCATTTAGTTCAAAAGACATTTTTGGTGAACCAGTCTTCTGATCATGCCTTTCAACGTTGATCTAGGGTCATTCCTTCCGAGGGTGATCCCGACTTTCCAAAGTCAGGCTCAAGTGGCAAGCCTTTCGAGGTCTGATCATGCCTTTCAACGCTGATCTAGGGTCATTCCTTCCGAGGGTGATCCTGACTTTTCGAAGTCAGGCTCAAGTAGCCAGCCTTCCGAGGCCTGGTCATGCTTTCCGAAGCTGATCACGGATCATTCCTTCCAAGGGTGGTCCTGACTTTCCGAAGTCAGGCTCAAGTAACCAGCCTTCCGAGGCCTGATTATGCTAGCTGATCCGGATCATTCCTTTCGAGGGTGGTCCCGACTTTTCGTAAGTCAGGCTCAAGAAGGTAGCCTTCCGAGGCCTGGTCATGCTTTCCGAAGCTGATCACGGATCATTCCTTCTGAGGGTGGTCCCGACTTTACTTAAGTCAGGCTTAGGTAGCCAGGTCATGCTAAGCTAATCATGGATCATTCCTTCCGAGGGTGATCCCGACTTTCCGAAGTCAGGCTCCAGTAGCCATTTCTTTAAGGCAGCCTTTTGATCGAGAGCAAAGGAGCTGATCAAGAAAATTTCTCACAAAGCAGATTATATTGAAGATTCTAATCAAAGTTGCTAAGACTCTCTTCAACTATTGTCTAAGGACAGAAAGTTTTTGATTAGTTATTAAGGCTTTTGTCAGCCATTTTCTCAAAAAGGAATCTGATCAGTTATTAAGGCTTTCGTCAGCTGTTTTCTCAGAAAGGCATCTGATAAGTTATTAAGGCTTTCGTCAGCCATTTTCTCAAAAAGACATCTGATCAGTTATTAAGGCTTTCGTCTACCATTTTCTCAAAAAGGCATCTGATCAGTTATTAAGGCTTTCGTCAGCTGTTTTCTCAAAAAGGCATCTGATCAGTTATTAAGGCTTTCGTCAGCTGTTTTCTCAAAAAGGCATCTGATCAGTTATTAAGGCTTTCATCAGCTGTTTTCTTAAAAAGCTTCATCAGCCACTCTTTCTTAAGAATACTTAATCAGCAACTAATCAAAGATACAACAAGTGATCAGAAATACAACGAGTGGTTAGAAGTATAGTATGTGGTCAGATGTGCAGCAGGTCAAAGATTGCTGCCCCCTCTATGTTCCTTTCATTCTCAAGATTCTCTTCTGTTGCCCATTATTTCCTTTCTAAAATGATTTGGGGGCTGAACATTTTCCAAACGCAAGGGAAGATCAAGATTGGATGAAAAGGCAATTTTCTACACATGTCAAGTGTCAAAGGATCCAAATTCAGCCACATAGTTGGTGAAAAATTTAAAGATGAGCTCAAGTATTGAAGAATTCTCACAGCTAATACAAGATACGGAATAATTCAAAGTCATCTATTAGAATGATTCAAACCTCCTGACCAGAGTCTCATATAAGTTCAACCTGATCAGCAGGCTTGGGAGCTTGTGTTGTGACTAAAATATCCACTTCCGGTTTATACCGGTCTAACCAGGTTCAACCGGATTCAGCTGATGAGATGAATGAATTTAAGGGTCCGCCCAAAGGTTAAACAAAGGCTTATCATAGCCATCCGATCTATACTTTCCATCCGACGGTCATCAGTGATAAGAGACAATGTATTGAAGCCTATAAATAGAGCCAAGATTCTGATGAAAGGTAAGGTCATTCAAATACTCACACTCTTCTCGCTTATTTTCCATTAAAGCTCTCTGAGAGCTCTGAAAACACTATTTCTGATCAACTACTGACTAGATCGTCGGAGACGGGTCGATCAAGACGATCGGCTTTGTTTCTCACTGGTGTTCTATTTTTCAGGAGTGAGAGGTTGATTGACTAAAGAGCAACCTAGATCGATCCAGATCTGAGTGATTTGGTGCGAAGATTATGGTTCAAAGCCTCCGGCAATTTTAGCACCAACAGCCACAACCAGAGACTAAGTTTGCTACAACATTTGAAGAAGCTACACTATTAAGTAGTAGGCGACTTGGTTCAATCTTAAGATGTGTGTGGAAGGCAAAAAGGGCACTTGATATTGGTTCAGAGAAGAAATTGCTAATAGCAGCTTCAAAAGTCTGTGAATTTGCAACCAATATTGTAAGAGAAAACAAACGAGAGTTGGAAGAGAAATCTTCAATGGAAACTGAGGAACTTCTCTAAAAATCTTGAATTCCAGGCATTTGGATGAGAATTTCATAACAAACATGGTGATCATCACTTTATCTTAGCTGGTCGTGATACTACATCGGCAGCATTGACATGCTTCTTTTGGTTGATTTCCATGAACTCTCATGTAGAAAATGAGATATTGAAGGAGAACCAGAAGAGCTTGATCATTTCAATGAGGTGAAGGATATGGTTTACATGCATGCTGCTTTATACAAGAGCATGAGGCTTTATCCTACAATGCCTTTTGATGCAAGCAACCAATGAGCGACGATGTGTTGCCAAATGGGTCTATAGTGAATATAGGAATGCAAGTGATAGATGATGCCTATGTAATGGGAAGAATGGTGTCATTGTGGGGGCAAAGATTACGCCAAGTTTTGCTCGGAGAGGTGGTTGGAGAAGGAGGAGGTTGAGGATAAATATCCCTATAATAAACAGTATTTGGACTGTTTTTAGTGATAAATTGGACAAATATATCCAATAAAAATCCAATTTTGGGTCTTTGTGTTTTTTAAACATAAATTGGGGTGTCAGTGCTTTAAGGCTTCCATTTTGGGGTGCCGGTGCAATTTGCTCTAATTTAAATTATTTCCAAACAATCTCCTCTTTCCATTTGATCTCCACCTTCCATTTCATCACTTTTTTTTATTTGCTTGATTGATTCATCTATTGAAACCCTTTCATATGTTGTATTTCCATATAAACATTTCTATATGATGTATTATCATATTTCACTACAAGAAAAGGGATTTTCGGCAATGATTTCTCTATTGTTCATGTCTATTTTGTTATTAAATTTGTTCTTTGCAATTTGTTCTTGGAGTTAGTGAAGGTCATTGAGACTTATTGTAGGTGCATTGCATTCCTTGAAGCATTCATTCATTGCATTACACTCACACAAAGGGTAAAGTGTCACTTCTCTTGTAAAGTGTCACAAGGGAATGAGTGTTAGGAGTAGGGTTCAAAGGGAATGATAATTAAAAGAGGAAAGGATGTAGAGACCGAGATGGTTGTGGCTGCTGGGAGAGGACATAAGGAAGCGAGGAACTTGGAAGGGTTCTTGAACACAACCACCGTCGGGTAGGGCACTCGAATCAATGAGTAATCTATGAAAGAACCCTCAAGATCATTAAGCTCAAATCACATAACCGATCTCATTTGATTCCTTCTTCCCTTCAAATCCAATACATTTTTCATCAAATCTATCCATCATCAAAGCGGCTTTGTTTATTCAGCTTCTTCCCTTTGTTTCTTCAGATCAAGAGGGATAGGATGGTCTGGATAGATTTAAAAGTTCAAGTCAGTTTCAAAGAAGCAAGGAGCTCTTTTTGTAAAATAAAAAGATCAAGAGGAATTTGATAAAATTAAGAAACTTATATTTTCAGTTTACTCCTTCAACCGTTGGATTAGTTTTTGTACACGTAACGTGATCTTGATGAATATGTGGTAAAAGGGCATTTTGGCCTTAAAACTTCTTATTTTTCCTCAATTGGTGTGTGTTTATTTTTTATTTTTATTTATTAATTTTCTTTTAAATCATAAGTTGTAACTACATCTAGTATGTGACATAGTCTGAGATAGAGAAGAAGGTAGTGAGTTGGTATTGTTCTAATTGTTTAGCTCCCTGCAACTTCTTTGTTTGTAGTTTTGGTAGACTTCTCGCACTGTTAGGAAATTGTGTTCACCTATAAGGTGATTTGTTGTTGTTTGTACCCAGGGGTCAAACCAAAAGTATGTGTCTTTCCCATCACCAATTTTCCTTTGTACCATTGTTTGGAGCGTGGGAAGAATGCTAGTAATACTTTTCCATATCCATGATCCCTTTTTGTTTTTCTACTTTTGGATCAAAGATAGATGAGTTGGAGAAGTATTTTTCTTTGAGAATTTCTCCCCATAGAGAATTTGGGTTGTTGAGAAGTATCCATCCTTGTTTAAGTAACAAGGCACAGTTAATTTGCTCCATTTTTTGAAAACCTAGTCCTCCTTGTTGTTTAGGTTCACAACATTGCTCCCAAGAGATGAATGTCAATTGTTTATTTTTATTTGGTTTTTCCAACCAAAGTCAATGATAGACTGTATCCAGTGTCCTGTATACAGTTTTGGGAAAGAAAAAACATTGCATTAGATAAATAGATTGTGATTGAAGTACAGATTTTATAAGTACTTCCCTTCCTGCATAGGATAAAGACGAGGCTTTCCAAGTGACCATTTTGTTTTCCATTCTGGCCAGGAGGGTGTTTGAAGTTTTTTTTTTTTTTTTTTTTTTTTTTTCTCTCCATGGAATAGCTGAGTTCCTAGGTATGTTGCATTTTTTTTTCATTTCCTAAATGCCTAGAGTAGACAGGATTGCTCCTTTGTTGATTTGATATACGTTTCTCGAGGAAAATGCACCACTTTTTTCAAAATTGATTTGTTGGCTTGTCATATCAGCAAAAATGTCAATGGTAGCTTGTAGGGCTAGTACATCTTCATTTGTTGCTCTACAGAAGAGAAAAATGTCATATGCAAAGAAAATGTGTGAGACTTCTAGAGCATTTCTAGCAATTTTGATGCCTTTGAAGAGGTTGGCATCCCTGTATTCAGTAAGCAACCTTGATAGGAATTCCATGATGATAAGGAAGAGATATGGGCTTAGGGGCATCCCTGCCTTAGCCCTCGAGATCCGGTGAACCAATGGTAGGGGCAACCATTAAGTTTAACCAGAGTAGGAGGTTGAAGATATTAGGATTTTGACAAGATTACTCCAATGGTTATCAAATCCCCACATTTGGAATAATTTAGATATAACACCCCACTCAACCCTATCATAGGCCTTGGACATATCCAGTTTTAGAGCTACATATCCAGTCTTTGCTCTTATTGTGCTCATAAATGAAAAATCTCATGTGCAATTGTTATGTTGTCTGAAATTTGTCTATTAGGAACAAAGACACCTTGACATGGTGAGATGAGGCTTTGCAAGTAGGGTGTCAGTCTTCTAGCTAGGATTTTTGCTAAAGCTTATAACTAACATCGCAGAGACTGATGGGTTTGAAGTCCGACAGTTTGTTTGGAGTTTTAATTTTCGGAATAAAGCATAGCAGGGTATGATTTGTACCAAAGGTAGATCTAAGTTGAGAAAGAAGTTATTAACAAAGGAACATAAATCATTATTAATAAGGTCCCAATTTTTTCGGCAAAAGAAAGCATTAAACCCATCAATCCCCGGTGCTTTATGTGGGCCCAATGAGAAAAGGGTATCTTTAATTTCTTCAATTGAGGGTGGTTGAGAAATAGCCTGTGGAATTAGATTTTGGTCCAGAGGAGGGAAGAGTACTTCAAGTCAGGATCCAAAGGGTTTGAAGAAGTGATGAGATCCCTCATGAAGTTTGCAAATGTTGTTGCATTAATTTTCACATTACTTTTAATAGTTTGACCTTCATGCTATAGGGTTTCGATTCTTTTTTTGTGACAATGAATTTTTGAAGCTAGATGGTAGAACTTGGTGTATCTGTTTCCATAAAAAAAAATGTATTTCTCTATTGATTTTTGGAACTAGAATTGTTCTTCTGCTTGTAGGGCCCATTGGATGGTGTGGATTTTTTGAAGGATTAGATCTGAATTTGGATTGTTAGTAGACTATAGAGCATCAATTTTAGAGGAAATTAGAGAAAAAAATTGTCAGTATTCCCGAAAACTGACCTATTCCAATGTTGGAGAAATCTGGATAGATCTGCCAGCTTGATATGTAATCCTTGGTCATTGTCAATAGCCCAAGCTTTCTTGATAGTTTCTTAAAAGTCGGAGTGTTGATACCAGACATTTTGAAAGTGAAATAATTTCCTTCCAGAGTGGTTGGATGGTTTAGAATAAAGAAGTAGAGGAATTTGATCAAAGCCAATCATAGGTAGGATTTTGAGTGATGCATTGGGAAAATGAGATATCCAAGTAGGGCAAGAAAATGTATGGTCTAGTTTTTCTTTTACCAGGTTGGGTGGCTTAATTGGTTTTTTTTTCGAAAACCACAAGGGATGTAGATACAAGTTGTCATCTTCTTTGGGTTATAAATGACTTGAATCAAACCTTAATGGTCCGTAAGAAAATTTTTGAAAAAGAAAAAAGAACTCTCTTGGATTCCGCCAATACCTAGTACCTCTCACTGCCTTAATGGTCAGAATCTAATTGTTCTTCTTGGAAGGGATCATGCATTGGTACCTTTAAGACCATAGCTTTCTTGGATTCCAAAGAATCTTCCTTCGGTTTTCGTCTTCCAACTTCTTCACTCGAGGAGACTGCAAATCCAACTTATTCTTTCCATTTCCATCTTTCATCTTCTTAATAGATTGAAAATAATTTCTATAGAGAGGAGATTTAAACATTGGGAATCATGGCGAGGCTGAGCCCTCCAACTATCCACCCCTCAGCAACCCCATCTCTGTCGTCAAACCCCACTTTCGTGTTCGTTATCCTATAGATCTCACCATCCTCCTCTAGATCTCATCATCTTTAACATGGTTTTATTTCTCAAAACAAGCAAATTTTCAATTTGCAGACATCGATGACAACATCATCTTCAAACTAAAAGGCTATCCTCAATCTTCGCAAGCATCATCTTCTTCTCAATCCCAATGACGGTCTCATTAAATCCACCTCCACCACTAGTGTTGCTCAAGTTGCTAATATTTTCAACAAGGCCCTTGAAAGGGATTTGTTTCTCAATCACAGAGGCAAGTTGAGTGTTCTTGACATTCACTATCCAACTTGAGGGGGAGTTTTAGGCATGATAAAGATTTTCATCTTTATCTCTAACTGTCCATAATTTAAAGAGCAAATTGCACCGGCACTCAAAATGGAAGCCTTAAAACACTGACACCCCAATTTATGTTTAAAAAACACAAAGACCCAAAATTGGATTTTTATTGGATATATTTGTCCAATTTTTTAACTGAAAACAATTAAATCAATGATTATTTTTCAATTCCAAAAATATCCCTATAATAAACAGTATTTGGACTGTTTTCAGTGATAAATTGGACAAATATATCCAATAAAAATTCAATTTCGGGTCTTTGTGTTTTCTAAACTTAAATTGGGGTGTCAGTGCTTTAAGGCCTCCATTTTGGGGTGCTATTGCAATTTGCTCTAATTTAAATTATTTCCAAACAATCTCCTTTTTCCATTTGAATTATTTCCATTTGATCTCCACCTTCCATTTCATCACTTTTTTTATTTGCTTGATTGGTTCATCTATTGAAACCCTTTCATATGTTGTATTTCCATATAAACATTTCTATATGATGTATTATCATATTTCACTACAAGAAAAGGGATTTTCGGCAATGATTTCTCTCTTGTTCATGTCTATTTTGTTATTAAATTTGTTCTTTGCAATTTGTTTTTGGAGTTAGTGAAGGTCATTGAGACTTATTTGTTGGTGCATTGCATTCCTTGAAGCATTCATTTATTGCATCACATTCACACAAGGGGTAAAGTGTCACTTATCTTGTTAGGTAATATCCATTACTTCTTATACCTGTATTGATTGTTTCAATTCTAGTATAGGTTTATTAGAATTGGTAGAGGGTGATCTTGCCCTATTTAGAACAAAGATTGTTAAAGGTGCTCTTGCCTTACTTAGTGAACAAAGAAATAACGGTACTCTTGCCCCATAACAAAGATTGTAAGGGTTTGATTATCTACCCACCGTATTAAAAGAGAATCAATAGTGAAATACTCTCTTAAGACCAAGAGAGGAGTGGACGTAGACTTATAAAATCAAACCACTATAAACTCTTGTGTTGTGATTGCTTGTTATTAACTAATTTCATTTAAATCTTCAATTTGTATTGAAATTGTAATTAAATTGAGAATTTGGGACAATCCACTAGATACAACCTAATCACCCCTTCTAGGTTGTAATAACATTTTGGTTTCAACCAAAAACATCTTTCTCAAGCATTGCCACAACCAGAGACCAAGTTTGCTATCGCATTTGAAGAAGCTACACTATTAAGCAGTAGGCGACTTGGTTCAATCTTCAGATGGGTGTGGAAGGCAAAAAGGGCACTTGATATTGGTTCAGAGAAGAAATTGCTAATAGCGGCTTCAAAAGTTTGTGAATTTGCAACCAATATTGTAAGAGAAAACAAACAAGAGTTGGAAGAGAAATCTTCAATGGAAATTGAGGATCTTCTCTCAAAAATCTTGAATTCCGGGCATTTGGATGAGAATTTCATAACAAACATGGTGATCATCAGCTTTATCTTAGCTGGTCGTGATACTACATCGGCAGCATTAACATGCTTCTTTTGGTTGATTTCCATGAGCTCTCATGTAGAAAATGAGATATTGAAGGAGAAACCAGAAGAGCTTGATCATTTCAATGAGGCTTTATCCTACAATGCCTTTTGATGGCAAGCAACCAATGAGCGACGATGTGTTGCCAAATAGGTCTATGGTGAAGATAGGAATGCAAGTAATATATCATGCCTATGTAATGGGAAGAATTGTGGGACAAAGATTATGCCAAATTTTGCTCGGAGAGGTGGTTGGAGAAGGAGGAGGTTGCAGGGAAATGGAAGTTTGTGGGAAGAGGTTCACATGCATGTCCAGCCCAAGCAGCGCCAAGGGTTTGTTTAGGGGGAAAAATGACATTTTTGCAGATGTAGAGAGTGGTGGCTGGAGTTATGAGGCAGCATCGTGTGGTGCCAGCAGAGTATGGTTTTGAGGCAGTTTACTTTGCTCACTTGACTACGAAAATAAAAGGAAATGAGGTTTTCCTATAAAGATCGAGGAGATGGAGATATTAATATGCCTCCACAAGAGTCGAACCCATGACCTCTTCACTAAGAGGTGTTGGTTTCACCACTAGAACAGCTCTGCATTGGCGGCCTATCGACTCTAAGTTGACCTGAATCAATAAATAAATATTACATAAAAAATGAGTAAATATATAAATTGCCAAATCTAACTTTTGTTCTTCTTTTCCCTTGTGATGAAATAGAAATTATACTAAACCTAGAAAGAACATAAAAACAATCTATTAGAAAACAAAGTGAGTCAAAGATTCTGTTTGCTTATCAAGAGAACAAAATGTTTCAGAGACAAAGTCAATGATTCAAAAAAATACTTACGGAACTTTAGTCTGGTATTGAGGAACTACCGTCACTATTAGTTTTAATGTTGTGAAAATCTGGACAATTACAAAAATTCCTTCATCACCTAATTTTATAGGAAGATTCCATGCATTGCCATACATAATCCATTGGTAGATGTGTCTCAATCAGACCTTTTTAACGGTATATCCTACCCTAGATTAACCAAAAACATGCAGAGCTTGGATAACTTGTCAGTTTGTGTGAGGCTCATGCGGATTTTACTAGGGATCCTACCTCTGAATTATTTTATCATATTCAAATGTGAGTCTCATATAATAAGCTTGGTGAAAAAGTATCATGGGAATATATAGTCTTCCTCCAATAGAGAGATGATCTAGACTCAAATATTCATAAGTTGAAAAGATAATTTACTTTTAAATAATGATACATTGAATTAGGAATGAACTATTTTCTAAATATATGATAGAGCAATGTGATGATAGTACAATCATTTACCTTTGTAAATAGGTAAATCAAACTCAATAACGATTATGATGATTTATTTGTGGAAGTCATCCAGAAGCCTATTCTCTTTACCAAGATTCCTTTGTACCAAGTGTGCGAGATAATCTTTAAAAATTAAACTCCTTGTTTCATCTCAATGTTTAAATATTGAGTAAATTGCATTGGTACCCTAAAATGGAGACCTTAAAACACTGACACCCACTTTATATTTAAAAAACACAGAGACCCCAACATTAGATTTTCATTGGATATATTTGTCTAATTTGTCATTGAAAACAATTAAATTACTATTTATTTTCTTTCAATTCCCTATAATAAATAGTGTCTGAACAGTTTTCAATGACAAATTTGACAAATATATCTAATGAAAATTTAATTTTGGGGTTTCTGTGTTTTTTAAACATAAAGTGGGGGTGTCAGTGGTTTAAAGCCTCCATTTTGGAGTGCCAGTGCAATTTACTATACCACATTGATTCTTTCCCTTTAACTTCACTGACACCCAAAGAAAGGTGCATCAATATCCTGCAATTGCTACCAATCTCAAAATCATCATTAGGGATCTAAGAACCATGGGGAACCTTTTCCATATCTCTTTTGCTGTACAGGTATCCAAATATGTCTACTTCTCTCGATGTTATTCTTGAGAATTGGTACCTGGACGTCAATCATCATGAATTGGATTCTAATAAACTCTATATTTAGGGTAGAATGGTAAACATTACACTACCCACCTGCTCAACTAGCCTTAGCATCGAATGATTTGTTGTTGTCACCACACAACAGCTTCTACCCAATTTGCTGATCAGTTCATTGAATTCACCATCATTTCTACTTGTCTTCAGAAAGCCTCTAAATTTCTCTGCTTTTACCCAATAATCTTTTACCACCAATGAGCTTCAAATTTTTCATATTTTGCAAGATTGGAAGGTTTTCTGTTAGGTTTTTTATTAAAATCTATATTATCTATATATTAAGTTTCAAAATTAGTTTTTGCATTTCTTTTATTTAATTGTTTTGTTTGTGTGTGGGACCCTTGAGGTAAGGGTGGTAATGAGGCACATGAGGTAAGGGTGGTAATGAGGCACCATGAGTAAAGGAGGCCCTTCATGACCTTGGTTATGAGGCTCTTCATGACATTGGTCATGGGTCTTAAAGGTCTTGATCATGGTGATGATATGGACTTACTTGAATGGTGGAATTACTCAAATTCTAACTCTTGACATTCATTTCTCATTTCAACTTCATGACCATTCATGGAACAGAGTGGGGGAAGGCTGAATGGGAAAACATCAAAGAAGTGAAAGGAGTACAAGAGGGGGAGAAAGGGGTACAAAGTGGAGGAGGAAAAAGACCCGGAGGAGGGGGGGCCAAAAAAACAAGGGAAAGAGAACCCACCACAAGACAAAGCAACGAGTGCAAGTGGGCAGCGCCTAAGGGACTAGAAGAAAAAGTGGAGGTGACTGGAGGTGGGGGAAGAACCGTAGTAGGGGCACAAACAAAGAAGATAAGGGGAAAAGAGGGGGGGGAAAAGCCGGATGAAAGAGACCACCAAGTAGGATTACTGAGTTGAAGAATGTAAAAATTAAACAAGTTAAGGAAGAGGAAGACCAAGGAAGTCGAGATAAAAAAGGGAGAAAAACAGAGGTGGAGAAAAACAGAGGAGACCCAAACAAAGGAAGGAAGGAAAACAAGGGAGACAGGAAGATGGAGAGATATCCAGCAAGATAACCCAAGAAAAGGGACAGGTGGGAAGATGAGGATGCAGAGGAAAAAGAGGGAGAAAAAAAGGGGAGGCAAAGGCAGAGAAAGGGGGAGAGAAAAAAATAGTAAGACGAAGGAGGCAAAAGGGGGCGAGGAAAAGAAGAAGAGAAGAACAATGACTATACCAGTGATAGTCATAGAAAGCAGATTGGGATGCGGTAAAAAGTATTGAAGATGGGTAAAGAAAACGGGGAGCAAATACAGAAAGATAGTGAAAAACAAAAATGAAAAATGGGTGGAAGTAGCAAAAGAGAAAATGGTCAGAAGAAGAAGGGGATGAGAAACTCCACCCAGGAATGCTCAAGATGCAGAAACATAAGAAGAAGGTGACCAGAGGGGAAGAACAAGATGAAGAAAGGAACCGGTTCAAAGACAAAGGTGAAAAAGAAGGAGAAAGGAAAAAGAAGGAAAAAAAGAAAAAAGAAGAGGAAAAGTCAAAGAAATGATGAGTCTCAAGAAGAAGAAAGACTGTTTGTTTGTGGAAAGATGGCCATAAGAAAGATTGTAGGTTCAAGAAGAAAAAGTTGAAAAGGTGAACCAGTGAAGATGAGGGAGCTAGACAGAAGAAGGTGAAAAAAAAGGATGGGTGGATAGGGGCTAAAGAAACGTGGGATCCAAGATGTTTCTCCTATTCCATGGGCTCAAATGATGAAAAGGTAATGGGAAACAAAGTGGTATGGGAAAAGGTAAGGTGACTTTGAAACACGGGAAAAATATGTTCAAATGCCAGAGGAATAGGGAAAAAAACCTGCAAAAAGTAGGAAGAAGTGGCGAAAGTGATAAGGCAATACACAAAAACAATGTATTTGTGGAAAGGGATATCTTAGTGAGGGATGTTGACAGTATTCAATGTTGTAATTGAAAAGGCAGTACCCGCACTTGTGTGTAATTTTGATTGTGGCATGGTAGGTTAGGTCAAGTAGTGTAAAATATATCACCAAACTATGAAGTTAGGGATGATCACGAAAAGGTGGAATCTCCAAGGACAAGTGTAAAACTTGTGTGGAGGCTAAGTTAACCAAAAGTAAAGAATGGATAGAAAGAGTGATATCTGGAATTGATCCATAGTGATTATGTGACTATAAGTCATATGAGTCAAGGGAGGAAACAATTAAGTTATCACCTTCATAGATGATTATTCTAGATATACCAGATTTATTTACTCAAATCAAAGGATGAGGCGAAAGGCATTATATCTTACAAAAGGAAGTTGAAAACAACGGCAAGAAGATAAAAGACTTAGAAGATAGAGGGAGAGTATTTTAATCTTGATAAGTTTTGTGAGGAAAATGGAATTATCCAGAAAGAGCACAACGGAACAAATGGGGTAGGGAAAGGAAAAATAGATCTCTTAAAGAGATGATGAACTCCATGTTGTTGAGTTCAATGTACCACTGATATGTGGAGGGAAGCCATGTGACTCATGTTATCATTAAATAGAATCCCACAAACAAGACGGTATGGTTCCATTGAAAAATGGTTTGGTAGAAAACCAAGTATAAAACATTACGTGTTTGGGGCTGTTTGGCAAGGGTAACGGATTCCAAGAAAAGGAAACTAGGTCCAAAACATGTGATTGTGTGTTCTTGGGGTATGGATAAATAGCAGGCAACCGATTCGTGGTAATTAAATCCATGGATGATGTTATTGAACCAAATAGCATTATAGAATCAAGGGATGTGAGTTCTTGAAAGAATTTTCCCTTAACCGCCTTACCTATAAGTAAGGAGAGCCAATTGATCAATGGGAGTTGGATCCAATTGATGAGAATATCAATCAATTGGGTATTAGTGATGGAAATCAATCAAGAACAAGCAAACGACTCAAAAGACCCAAATATAAGGATGATGAGTGGCTGTTTACTTGGTAGATAAGGATCCTCTTAATTATAAAGAGGCTATCACATCACTAGATGCCATCTTTTGGAAGGAGGCAATCAAGAGTGAACTTGATTCAATCTGGCGAATAATACTGGGAATTGGTAGATTTACCAATGGCTAAAACGGAGATCAAGTGGATATTTGAAAGAAGTTAAAGAGTGATGGGCCTTGATGTTTCAAGGCTAGACTGTGTCAAGGGATTTAGGCAAAAACCAAACATGATTATTTGACACATTTGCCGTGTCAAGAATTGCCTCAATAAGAGTTATTTTGGCAATTGGCAATACATAACTTGGTCATCCATCAAATGGATGTAAAAACGCTTTTCTAAATGGTGATTTAGAAGAGGAAATTTACATAAAACAACAGAAGGTTGTATTGTAAAAGGACAAGAGCAAAAAGTTTGCAAGCTTAGAAAATCCTTATATGGATTGAAGCAGCGCTAAGCAATGGCATGAAAAATTAGACAAGGCTCTAATTTCAAATGGCTATCATCAACAATGCGAAAGGTGCTATATAGCAAGTTTCACGGTGGTAAAGGGATTTATTCTACTATACGTAGATGATATGTTGATAATGGGGACGAGCTTGGAGAGGAATCAAACTAAGCATATTGATGTCTAATTTTGACACAAAAGACTTAGGGGAAGCTGATATGATTCTTGAGATCAAGATCATCAAGCAAGGGAATTGTATTTCACTATCTCAAGCTCGTTATGTGGAAAACATACTTACAAAGTGTGGCTACCATGAACTTTCAGCAGTCAAAACACCTTTTGAGGTGGGATGTCATTTGAAAAGGAACTTGGGTGAACCAGTGAACCAGAAAAGGTATTCACAAATCATTGGTTCAGTTTCATATCTTATGAATTGTACACGTCCGGATATTGCTCTTGCGGTAGGAAAGTTGAGTCAACATACTCAAAATCCTAGTAAAGAGCATTGGAGTGCAATTGATAGATTCCTAAGGTACCTAAAAGGTACTATAGACTATAGTTTACACTATAGTGGTAAACCAACAGTTTTAGAAGGGTATTGCGATGCTAATTGGATTTCGGATACAAACGAATCCTTAGCCACTAGTGGGTATGTGTTTACACTAGCGGTGCAATATCTTGGAAGTCCACAAAGCAATCATGTGGAACAGGCTCTACCATGGAAGCTGAGTTCATAGCCTTAGAGAAGGCAGGAACGAAGCCGAATGGCTAGAAGTTTAATGGTGGATATACCATTGTGGGAAAAACCGACGCCATCGGTATCACTACATTGTGATAACCAAGCGGCTATTCACTTAGCCAAGAATAAGGTGTACAATGGTAAAAGGAAGCCGAATGGCTTAGAAGTTTAATGGTGGATATACCATTGTGGGAAAAACCGACGCCATCGGTATCACTACATTGTGATAACCAAGCGGCTATTCACTTAGCCAAGAATAAGGTGTACAATGGTAAAAGGAAGCCGAATGGCTTAGAAGTTTAATGGTGGATATACCATTGTGGGAAAAACCGACGCCATCGGTATCACTACATTGTGATAACCAAGCGGCTATTCACTTAGCCAAGAATAAGGTGTACAATGGTAAAAGGAGGCATATACGCCTTAGACACAATCTTGTGCAACAGTGGTATCACTACATTGTGATAACCAAGCGGCTATTCACTTAGCCAAGAATAAGGTGTACAATGGTAAAAGGAGGCATATACGCCTTAGACACAATCTTGTGCGACAGTACATAGATGAAGGAATGATAGCTATCGATTATGCGAAGTCAGAAAGGAATCAAGCTGACATGTTCACAAAGGCTATGTCTGTCAAAAACTTGTGTATTGCATCTACAGGAATGGGGTTAATGCCTAATCCTCAGGTCACATGATGGATACCCTACCTATGTGAAGAGGCTAAACGCCTGAATTAGGTTCAAGGGGTACAAACGAAGTCATGGGAAGACCGGTTCAGTACTACCATTTATAATTATTCCATTCTAGGGTGTAGATGAAGGTAATAGTACTACCACAAGGGTAAGGTTGAGCGAAGCTCTTAATTAGTCTAATCCCAAGGAATGTGGGGGTGTGTTAGTTGTGGTGCACATCAGAGACTAACCTAAGTGGATGTAGGTGGTTTGGCCGCCACTAATGAGAACTTATAGGCGAGTGCTCTAAACATTCATGAATCCAAGATAAGGGACATGGCCGGTTCAAAAGTCCAATGTGTAGTGTAAAAGGTAGCTCCAAAAGTCGACCTTTAGGATATGGATGATGGGGCGGTCAGCTACACTAATGAGGAAAGGTTCAAGGAGTCGACTCACCCGTACTTGTAGCGCGACTCATTTTCAAGTCCGAAAGACACCTACAACGATGTGTCCTTTAGTGTCTAATAAAGTCACAACACGAGTCCTTTTTGCAATTTTGAAACTTGTGGGGGATTGTTAGGTTTTTTATTAAAATCTATATTATCTATATATTAAGTTTCAAAATTAGTTTTTGCATTTCTTTTATTTAATTGTTTTGTTTGTGTGTGGGACCCTTGAGGTAAGGGTGGTAATGAGGCACATGAGGTAAGGGTGGTAATGAGGCACCATGAGTAAAGGAGGCCCTTCATGACCTTGGTTATGAGGCTCTTCATGACATTGGTCATGGGTCTTAAAAGTCTTGATCATGGTGATGATATGGACTTACTTGAATGGTGGAATTACTCAAATTCTAACTCTTGACATTCATTTATCATTTCAACTTCATGACCATTCATGGCCATTACCATGAGTGGGGGTTAAGGTCTTTGAATGGGTTAAATCCTATTCATTCCAAAGAAGTGAATATGAGAGTTACTTCCCCAAGTAGTGGGGATGTTAGGTCAAGGGGGTTTATTCACATTAGTGGAGGAGGGACAAACCATTGATTCTCCATTAGTGGAGAATTGATTCTCCCCTTGTGAGGAGGTGTGGTTTGGGCCTATATAAACCCAACCCTTCCTTGCATATTGTGTGGAATAGAGACACTCCTCACTCACACTATTTGTTTTACAAAGTTCATTTCTATCTTGAGTTGTCTAAGTGTTGTGCTTTAGCTTTTGGCTCCTTCAAGGGACTAGAAGAACTACCTCATCTTCTAGTTGGAGGTTGCTTTATCTTGGAGGTGGTGGTGCGAAGAACCCTTGGTAGTAGGGTGCATCAATTACCTTAAAGACAACATCAAGGTGTGACTCAACCTCATCGATCGGTGGTTCGTTCGGTTGCAACTTCAAGCTCTCCGGATTTGCTAAAGACGATCTTCATCTCTCAATTGTATTGCGATTTCATCTTTGTATGTTTGAAGAATTTGTAATACAATTACCCCAACATTTTCAATGTAGGTATGCTCAATGTGAAGTTCAACTAAACTGGACAGTAGCTTTGGTATGTGGATAAACCTGAAACGTCCACTTAGCTTCAAGTAACGCAAAGATGTCATGTTCTCCATTGACCTGGGAAGACACTTTAACCTAAAGTTAACACCTCCAACTTCTTTAACAATCCAACTCCATCAGGGACTGCTTCAATTTGCATAAACATTCCCGCCAAGGAAAGCTCAGTCAAAGAATCTTTTAGATCACCAATAGAACCAGGCAACTCTTTGAGTGATTTGCAACCAGAAAGATCAAGTTTTTGGAGAGAGCTCAACCTACAAATGTTGTTTGGGAGTTCCTCCAATGAACTGCATTGCGAAAGAATGAACTTCTTTAGAGAACTCAACCTACATACACTGTTTGGGAGTTTTTTAAGATTACGACAATAACTCAAGTCCAAGTAAAAAAGTTGTTGCAGCTCCTCCAATGGATTCATGCAAAGTTATCAATTTTGAGCAGTTACTAAGATCCAGTTCCTCTAAGTGAGGAAATCCTGAGAAGTCAGGAGACTCAGACAATCTACAGTTATAATTGAGTTGAAGAACTTTCAATTGTTGGAACAACTGCAAATAAACAAAGGCAAATAATGTAGAATATTATTAATTAGTAATGTCAAATAATACTCTCAAGTGCAAAGCAAAATCAGCAAAGACTAAAAAAAAATAATTAGAAGAAGAAAAAAAACCCACTGGCTCACCTTTTTTTCCAGGCCACTTCTTCCATGCCTGTGTAAAACTTCCATTACTCAAGTTGAGTACAACTAATTCTTCGTGACAATGATCAGCATGTAATTTTTGCAAAGGACAATAGTTCCAACTGAGCCATCTTAACCTAGAAGGAAGATGGTCAAAGCTCCCTTCCAAGGTCATTCCATCTACTTGTAGTAACCTTAGTTCATGCATATTGACAAGGTGTTTGGTATGCATACAGATTTCTTGACGAGTATGAAGGCTAAGGATGATACCTTCAACAATTTCATTCCCCTATATGAATGACAAAAAAATCTAGATGAGGATTGAAACAAACGAAAAGGGGGTGGAACAAACTCACGAATGTGTCTCTTAACTTATATCCCTTCATGAAATTTTCACAAGCCCATAATCGACTATGGTAATTAGGATTCGTAGGCCTTTCATTATAGGCAATTCTTTGTCCCATATCTCTAAGTTGATCATGCATCCACAAAATTTCTTTTCCCCACTTTGCAAAAGATTGAGACTTTTTGAACTTCAGAAGGGATTTTCTCTTGAGAACTTCCACGCACCATATAGGCTCAAAACCACAAGCTTTCCATATTGAAAGTATGGTTTTCACCTCCCATCCTATGAAGAAACATGCAGCATCAAGAAACATAGATTTCTCAATAGGATGCAAATCATCAAAGGTTGTCTTTAACCTTTCATAGACACTATCATCAGGAAGGTGTTTTGACATCCGCAACTTAGATTCCCATACTTCTTTGTCTTCCGTCATGGATAGATCACAACCTAAAACCTCCAGGGCTAAGGGTAATCCTCCGGTAGTGTCAACTATATCAATTGAAAGATCTATATATTCTTTAGGAGGTTTGTCCTTGGAAAATGCATTCAAACTAAAGAGTTGAAGACTCTCTTCTGCATTCAATTCATTGGGCTCAAATATATTTCTATGATTTTTAGGAACTCCACTAAGAACACCTTGAGCTCTAATTGTTAGAATTATTCTGCTTCAAGAACCAAACCAATTGGGACCACAAGCCAATGCATCTAACTGGGTATGGTAACCCACATCATCAAGAATGAGAAGAATTTTCATGTTTTGGTACTTTGTTTTTAACAACCTTGATCCTTCTTGAGAACTGCATATTTTGGTTTTTACACCAAAGATATCGTAAAGAAGATCATGTTGCAAACAAACTATACCATTGGGTTGTGAGGCTCTCTCTTGAACATCTCCTATAAAACAACTCCTGCCGAAATTTTTGGAGATGCAATTGTATACAACTGTTGCAATTGTTGTCTTTCCCATGCCACCTTGACCACATATCCCTATAAATTGAACATCCTTAGAGTTGGTATCTGATTTATTTGATAAAAGAGATAGTACAGATTCTACAGGGGTTCTAGTCCAACAGGATGTTTGATATCAATTAATGGAACTATACTCAATCGGATCCAAATTTGTTGAACAACATCTGCAACTAACTCTGATTCATCATCCCTGCAATTAGTAGAAAGGGAAATGAAGCCTCACCAAACAATGGAAATTAATAGAACTCAAATCCAAAAATAACATTTGAATGATTAGATGAAGTTTGTTAAGGAATTAAATTTAATTATCTAGGTATGTTTCTTTTCACTCTAACTATAGAACCTTGAAAAAAATTAAACAATAACCTTAAGGTACAAGATGAAACATATACAGTGTTCTTTAATTTGAGGAACTAAATAGACATACCTGTTATTGACAACCCAACCACTCTTACCACCTACTGCTTGCAGAGTGTCTTTCCATCTTTGTAGAGTTCCTGGTGTTTCCTTTCCATATCCTTGTGATAAAATCTCAAAAGATCCAGTTTGATTCTTAACATTAGATGTGGTAACCTTGAAGAAAATGGGAAAAATAATTTGACCATCCTTTTTGTGACATTCCAGAATACGAGCGAGCTCCTTGAGGCACCAAGTGCTTTCTACATATCTTTCACTCAAGACAACAATGGAGAGCTTAGAGTTTTCTATTGCTCCGAGAAGTGCTGGCCCAATATCTTCTCCTTTCCACAGGTTTTCGCTGTCTATAAAAGCATGGATCTCATGATGGTTTAAAGCCTTATGAAGGTGACCAACAAAGGTATTACGGGTGTCTTCGCCTCGAAAGTTGATAAACACATCATAACTTGAAGATTTAACCAGCTGAAGCGCCATAAAGCTTGTAGGGCAGCAGATAGATAGGATTATGGAGCAGCTAGAGAAGCATGATATGATCAGAAGAGGAAGGTGGTTTGGAATTCCAGAGACTCAGACAACGAGGGAAACTGAGGTCGTAACAAACCTTGTCGACAGAACGAAGAAGAAAGTGCTTTGCGTCGACTCTCAAACACTTCAAAATAAAAAAAAATCTAAAAATAATAAATTGTGACCAGAAAAGAATCAAATTGGCTCTGGTCAGTCTGTCAACCCTAAATGCTGCTTTTGAATTTTCTCTGAACAACTTTGATTGAATCAGGTTGGGTCCTGAGCTGTGGATTCTTATCAGCTGTAGTTTGGTACACGTCTTTTCGTTTTGTGAAAAACTGAGGTTATGGATAAAATATCATTGAACCTAAGGAGAAGAAAGCGGCATCTTCAGAATAGTCGTTGCCACATCTTAATCTGTCCATATCATCTTTATTTTTTAATCGGTGAAGAAGGCAGCAGGCGTAGAAGCTAGAAGGGGGAAGGGAGCAGTGACAGTGAGGGAGTTAGCCGCAAACTCGGAGGCAAGCAGGGAATAATGAGTGTTAGGAGTAAGGTTCAAAGGGAATGGGAATTGAAAGAGGAAAGGATGTAGAGACCGAGATGGTTGGTTGTGGCTGCTGGGAGAGGACATAAGGAAGTGAGGAACTTGGAAGGGTTCTTGAACACAACCCTCAATGAGTTATCTATGAAAGAACCACCCTCAAAGATCATTAAGCTCAAATCACTTAACCGATCTCATTTGATTCCTTCTTCCCTTCAAATCCAATACATTTTTCGTCAAATCTATCCATCATCAAAGCGGCTTTGTTTATTCAGCTTCTTCCCTTTGTTTCTTCAGATCAAGAGGGATAGGATGGTCTGGATAGATTTTAAAGTTCAAGTCGATTTCAAAGAAGCAAGGAGCTCATTTTGTAAAATAAAAAGATCAAGAGGAATTTGATAAAATTAAGAAACTTATATTTTCAGTTAACTCCTTCATTTCATTCATAACCGTTGGATTAGTGTGGCCTTAAAACTTACTATTTGTCCTCAATTGGTGTGTTTTTTATTTTTATTTTATTATTATTATTTTTCTTTTAAATCATAAGTTGTAACTACACCTAGTATGTGACATAGTCTCATACTCTCATTGAAAGTTAGCCTTATATGTCCATCATGTCAAACTAAGTTGCTAGTTTTAATTGCATCATGTTTTAAATTACAAACTTTCTAATTTGGATGTGATGGGTATCATCATTGTCAAAATAGGGAAAATGGTGGGAGATAGTTGGTTTATTTCTTTGCTTGTGGTGAGATATTTTATTACTATGTGATTACACCATATGTATTATATATTGTACTTAAGTTTTTTGGGCTCTTTGTATCACTATCCAAGTTGTTTCTAGTAGTTGCTTCAAAAGTCGTCATGTTGGGCCCCATCCTTTTTGTAATTCATTGATAAATCCATTCCAAAGCAATCCTACACTCCACCTATCTCCATTTAGTTCATCAAATACACCTGCACACATAAGCATTGGTGAGTTTCCAAAATCGTAGGCTGAATGAAGGCATTTGAAACAAGTAATTTGTGATGTTATTCCATTATTTGTCTATTCAAGATTTTTGATAAAGATTTTTAAGTCTCTAATCCATCTATTTACATTGTTAAGTATTTTAAAGGGATTGGGATATTTATTATTATATATTTTTGCATTCTTTTCTAGTCAAATAAAAGAACATGTAATTATAAAATTAGAGAAGAACTAGATTTTAGTATATTTATCAAGATGATATTCAGTTAGAAATGAATTGCATAAGTTAATTAGAGAGGTGCTGCTAGTGAATTCTAATCTAAGCCCCAAAGCTTTTGCTGCCCAAGTTTTGTTTTTGTTCAATCACACAAGATGAAAATGTGCCAAGTTGATTCTTCTTTATTGTTGCATAATTCATAGATTGGGTTCATTTCTATCCATTTGGAGAGAGTCATCTTTGTTGGTAATCTTGCATTTAAGAGACGCCAAAAGAATATTTTAAACTTTGGATGTATAAGTAACTTCCAATGGAACTTCCACTATTGATAAAACTTCGGCAGTGAATCATGGCTATTTATATTTGTCAAAGCAATTCTTGCTAGTTTTGCAGAGAATTCATCTGTTGTCAATAATTGAGATAACCACGAGTCATGTGTTAGAGATGGGTTAATTGAAAGAATTAACTGAAATAGAGAAGAAGGTAGTGAGTTGGTATTGTTCTAATTGTTTAGCTCCATGTAGCTTCTTTGTTTGTAGTTGTGGTAGACTTCTCGCACTATAGCTTGCCTTTTCCATAATAGGAAATTGTGTTCACCTATAAGGTGATTTGTTGTTGTTTGTACCCAGAGGTCAAACTAGAAGTATGTGTCTTTCTCATCACCAATTTTCCTTTGTACCATTGTTTGGAGCGTGGGAATAATGCTAGTAATACTTTTCCATATTCATGATCCCTTTTTGTTTTTTTACTTTTGGATCAAAGATAGATGAGTTGGAGAAGTATTTTTCTTTGAGAATTTCTCCCCATAGAAAATTTGGGTTGTTGAGAAGTATCCATCCTTGTTTAAGTAACAAGGCACAATTAATCTGCTTCATTCTTTAAAAACCTAGTCCTCCTTGTTGTTTTGGTTCACAACATTGCTCCCAAGAGATGAGTGTCAATTGTCTATTTTTATTTGGTTTTTCCAACCAAAGTCATTGACTGACTGTAGCTAGTGTCCTGTATATAGTTTTTTTTTTTTTTTTTTTTGGGGGGGGGGGGGGGAACACTGCATTAAATAAATAGATTGTGATTGAAGTACATATTTTATAAGTACTTCCCTTCCTGCATAGGATAAAGACGAGGCTTTCCAAGTGACCATTTTGTTTCCCATTCTGGCCAGGAGGGTGTTTGAAGTTTTTTGTTTTGGCTCTCCATGGAATGCTGAGTTCCTAGGTAGATTGCATTTTTTTTTCATTTCTTGAATGCCTAGCATAGCCAGGATTTCTCCTTTGTTGATTGATATACGTTTATAGAGGAAAATGCTCCATTTTTTCCAAAATTGATTTGTTGTCTCATCATATCAGCAAAAATGTCAATGGTAGCTTGTAGGGCTAGTACATCTTCATTTGTTGCTCTACAGAAGAGAAAAATGTCATATGCAAAGAAAAGGTGTGAGACTTCTGGAGCATTTCTAGCAATTTTGATGCCTTTGAAGAGGTTGGGATCCCTGTATTCAATAAGCAACCTTGATAGGAATTCCATGATGATAAGGAAGAGATATGGGCTTAGGGGGCATCCCTGCCTTAGCCCTTGAGATCTAGTGAACCAATGGTAGGGGCAACTATTAAGTTTAACCAGAGTAGGAGACTGGAGATATTAGGATTTTGACAAGATTACACCAATGGTTATCAAAACCCCACATTCAAAATAATTTAGATATAACACCCCACTCAACCCTATCATAGGCCTTGGACATATCCAGTTTTAGAGCTACATATTTAGTCTTTGCTCTTGTTGTGCTCATAAATGAAAAATCTCATGTGCAACCATTATGTTGTTTGAAATTTGTCTGTTAGGGACAAAGACACCTTGACATGGTGAGATGAGGCTTTGCAAGCAGGGTGTCAGTCTTCTGGCTAGGATTTTTGCTAAGATCTTATAACTAACATCGTAGAGACTGATGGGTTTGAAGTCCGACAGTTTGTTTGGAGTTTCAATTTTTAGAATAAAGCATAGTAGGGTATGATTTGTACCAAAGGGTAGATCTAAGTTGAGAAAGAAATTATTAACAAATGAACATAAAACATTATTAATAAGGTCCCAATTCTTTTGGTAAAAGAAAGCATTAATCCCATCAATCCCCGGTGCTTTATGTGGGCCCAATGAGAAAAGGGTATCTTTAATTTCTTCAATTGAGGGTGGTTGAAAAATAGCCTGTGGAATTAGATTTTGGTCTAGAGGAGGGAAGAGCACTTCAAGTCAGGATCCAAAGGGTTTGAAGAAGTGATGAGATCTCTTATGAAGTTTGCAAATGTTGTTGCAATTTCCACATTACTTTTAATAGTTTGACCTTCATGCTACAGGGTTTCAATTCTTTTTTTGTGACAGTGGATTTTTGAAGCTAGATGGTAGAACTTGGTGTATCTGTTTCCATAAAAAAATGTATTATTGATTTTTGGAACTAGAATTGCTCTTCTGCCTGTAGGGCCCATTGGATGGTGTGGATTTTTTGAAGGATTAGATCTGAATTTGGATTGTTAGTAGCCTATAGAGCATCAATTTTAGAGGAAATTAGAGGGAAAAAAAATTGTCAATATTCCCGAAAACTAACCTATTCCAATGTTGGAGAAATCTGGATAGATTTGCCAGCTTGATATATAATCATTGGTCATTGTCAATAGCCCAAGCTTTCTTGATAGTATCTAAAAAGTTGGAGTGTTGATATTAGGCATTTTGAAAGTGAAATAATTTCCTTCCGAGTGGTTGGATGGTTTAGAATAAAGAAGTAGAGGGATGTGATCAAAGCCAATCATAGGTAGGACTTTGAGTGATGCATTGGGAAAATGAGATATCCAAGTAGGGCAAGCAAATGTATGGTCTAGTTTTTCTTTTATCAGGTTGGGTGGTTTAATTGGTTTTTTTCCGAAAACCACAAGGGATGTAGATGCAAGTTGTCATCTTCTTTGGGTTATAAATGACTTGAATCAAACCTTAATGGTCCATAAGAAAATTTTTGAAAAAGAAAAAAGAACTCTCTTGGATTCTGCCAATACCCAGTACCTCTGACTACCTTAATGGTCAAAATCTAATTGTTCTTCTTGGAAGGGATTATGCATCGGTATCTTTAAGACCATAACTTTCTTGGATTCCAAAGAATCTTCCTTCGGTTTTCGTCTTCCAACTTCTTCACTCAAAGAGACTACAAATCCAACTTATTCTTTCCGTTTCCATCTTTCATCTTCTTAATAGATTGAAAATAATTTCTGCAGAGAGGAGATTTTCACATTGAGAATCATGGCGAGGCTGAGCCCTCCAACTATCCACCACTCAACAACCCCATCTCTGTCGTCGAACGCCACTTTGGTGTACGTTAGCCTATAGATCTCACCATCCTCCTCTAGATCTCATCATCTTTAACATGGTTTTATTTCTCAAAACAAGCAAATTTTCAGTAGCAGACGTCGATGACAACATCATCTTCAAACTAAAAGGCTATCCTCTTTAATCTTTGCCAGCATCATCTTCTTCTCAATCCCAATGACGGTCTCATTAAATCCACCTCCACCACTAGTGTTGCTCAAGTTGCTAATATTTTCACCAAGGCCCTTGAAAGGGATTTGTTTCTCAATCACAGAGGCAAGTTGAGTGTTCTTGACATTCACTATCCAACTTGAGGGGGGAGTGTTAGGCATGATAAAGAAGATTTTTCATCTTTATCTCTAACTGTCCATAATTTAAAGAGCAAATTGCACCGGCACCCCAAAATGGAAGCCTTAAAGCATTGACACCCCAATTTATGTTTAAAAAACACAAAGACCCAAAATTAGATTTTTATTGGATATATTTGTCCAATTTTATCACTAAAAACATCCAAATACTGAAAATCTTGGGATCATGAAGAGAATTGAAGTACTAGCAACATTAGGAGCTTCATACTGATTCATTTATTAGTAGAATCTGATTTTCCTTAGCATACTGTTCCTTTTACTTCACACTGTCTTTTTAAATTGTTTGAGTTACTTCCATTAAAGTATATTGGAAAGTTATAATATCTTAGCTATTCCATCGTGTTACAGTTTGAAATTTCTTTCCAATTTCTTTCCAATTTCTTTCCAATTTCGTAGATCTTAATGTATTTGTTTGAGCAGAAAATCTATCATTAGATCCTAAGTTATTGTGTGCTTTCATTTTTGCAGTTGTTTGGATTTTGAGTTATTGAAGACCTAACTCACTAGAAAAGTGATCTCATCATATTGGATTTTTAGGAAATAATAGAATGTTTTAAATTTGTTAAGCTAAGTGAGACACTCAACTATATATTTGGTTTTTGATTATGAATTATTTCATTGGGTGTAGTGTTGTACAACATGTGTTGGCTTCTTTCTTTATTAAGTTCATAAAATAGCAAAAATTATCAAGTGGATGAATGGGTTTAAAATAAGATTGCAAGTTTTTTTGCCATAATTAAGATTATTGTCTTTTTTAAAAATGTGAATATTTTTAGCGATGGGTTCAAAACTGTCGACAAAGGTCTACATGTTTCGGAACTATTATGATTGTTAGCGACGGTTCATAAATATGTGTTGCTAAAAATATTTGGCTTTCCCACACATTGACCACCATCAGGGAAAAAGGATTTTTGGTGATGGTTACTAGCATCGCCCAAACATACATCTTTAGCAACGATCATAACCATTGCCCAAATTGGCATCTTTCCAAGCGTTTCTAACTATCGCCCAAACAATGGTTTTTCACAGCAGTACTATCACCCCAACTTTTTGAACCGTCACAAAAAGTGTTTTCCCAATCGGTACTCAAAAACCGTCATCCATTCTTCATGATAGCAATATGGATGACGGACTCAGCGACGGAATGGCAACTATCTGCCTTGTTTTTGGGGACGGTTTTCTTATTTTTAGCTACATTTATATACCATCACCAAAAATGACATTTTTTGTATTGTTTTGTATCTTTTTTTTATTGTTCGTTGTCTCCCTAGCAACATGTTGGAGAAGTCTCTTATATGAACTTTATTCAACTGTTTTTCCTATTGAGGTTTCAACCATTTAGGATTTGGGGATTTCCATATTGTTGCATGGATGGCTTTATGCATAGAATATTAACTCCAACCCCACCACTCCCCACCCCCAAGAAAGAAAAAAATAGAATTGAAAGCTTTATATTATGGTTGATGAATATTACACATACCACAGGATTAGTCAAATTTGTGACCTCTTCACTAAGAGGTGTCTGTCTTATTAAAGAATGAACAATCTTGGATGGTAAATATTAACATTTGTTGTTCCTTTGGTACAAGAACCATTGTGTGTGGATCTTATTTAGAGAATTATTTTTTGTTTGCATTGTTCTAGTCAGCCAGATGAATCATTAAAAATTAGACTCGTAAATATTAGGAGTGAGAGGAAGCTTCTAATGTACATTTATTAATGATTATAGCCACATCTTGTTTCTAGAAGTACCATTATTACTTTAATTCCTCCTTTCCATGGGTTCATGTATGAATTTGGATCTTTATCCAAAATGCAGAACTCCATCAAAATATTCAAGGATTGCAATTCTTATAAATACACAACGCCACAACACAGAAGATTAGACTAAGAGGAAAGCATATAGCCTAAGACATTGTTCTCTTCTCTTTATTATTCCGTTCTTCTTCTTGTTCAAATTATGCTTCGCTTATACAACCAATTATTACAATTAACAAGCTATTTTCTTCTCCTGCAATAAAGCCACCAAGATCATACTCTTTAATAGGCTCCGCTTGTGCCATATCTACCAACAAAGGTCGTTTCCATTGCAACTCAGTGTTGGAAGGGGAAGCTATCGCCATGAGAGCTGGATTGATATTTGCACTTTCAGAAGATTGTAATCATCTTCTCGTAGAGTGAGATTGTAAAATACTGGTCCAATACATAAACAATACTTCCAGCTCCCCTCCCCTATGCTTAGCTCCTCTGGTGGAGGATATTAGGGAGTTATGCTCATCTTTCCTCTCGTGCTCATTCTGTTTTGTTCCAAGAGCGATAAACGCAGTTGCGGATGCTCTTGCAAGGAGGGCCCTGTCGATCCCGTGTACGACGGTTTGGCCTATTTTCCGTTCCTGGGCTGGGGGGGGGGGGGCCGGGGGGGGGGGGGGGGGGGGGGGGGGGGTGTTTTTTTTTTGGTGGAGGGAAAATTTTAAAAAAAAAAAAAAAAAATTGTTGTGGTTTTTTTGGGGGGGGTTGTTGGGTTGTTGTGAGGGGGGGGGAGGTTTTTTTTTTTTGTGTTTTTTTGTTGTTGTTGGTGTGTTTTTGTTTTCCTTTTTTTTTTTTTTTTTTTTTTGTTTTGGTTTGGGGGTAATAAATGCGCACTACGGTGGAGCGAGCCGTCCGATCTAATCAGACGGCTCGGATCATCCTCCCCATTAAAAAATCAAAAAACCCATTACCCACCTCATTAAGTGTGTGAACAGAGTTCGATTTGTTCAGTTCGGTCTGATGCAAACCAACCGGTCCATCTGGGCGGTTCGACTGGGTTTAGTATTTCTTATTAATGGTGTATTACATACTACCAGCCTATACGTATATACGGTTGTACAGTAACCGTATATACAACCAGTTCAAATTGTTTTGAAATTTACGAAACAAACCCCTGTTCTAAACCACCCCGCCCATTTCATTTTCATTTGTGTTTTCGTTTTTGGCTAATCTGAAGCAACCTTACCAAGCTGGAGAAGAAATCGAAGGAGAGAAGAAGAAGAAGACCCCTTTGTGTTTTCGTTTTTGGCTAATCTGAAGCAACCGTACCAAGCTGGAGAAGAAATCGAAGGGGCGTCGTTAGTTGAGAACGAAGAAGAAGAAGAAGCAGAGGAGAAGAAGTGGCAGTTGAGAACGAAGAAGAAGAGAAGAAGCTCTAGCTTCGATTTTGAGAAATCTAGGGCTGAGATTGTCTCGTCTCGTCTCTGCGATTCTTCGTTTCTAAGCTTCGATTTGGTGAAGTTCAAGTAAGGTTACCTCATTTAGGACCTATGACGAAGTAGCTTGAAGTAGCAACTCGTAGCTTGAGTCGCAGGTTCTAGCGAACCATTCTTTTGCTATCTTGAATCGTATCTTTCTATCTTTCATTCTTAACCAAATCAAAGAATACGAAACATTCTGTAGGTCTTGAGTCGCAGTGGCCTTCGTCTTCTTCCATTTGATTTAAACAGCGCTCTACGATCAAAAGGTAATAACCAACTCTTAAAACCCTTACCAAGGAATTTCCTGATGATGTGGTCGAAACCCTGATTTTGTTGTTGATTAAAGCTGAAAAATGCTCTGTAATAACTTGGTCGGTTTCTTTTAGTATTTGTTGTTTTACATTTTTGTGGGGTTGTGGAGTAAGGTTACCTCATTTAGGATTATGTAGTTTTCTTTCTTTTTCATAATACTGAGTTCACGCAATAAGTTGTTACATGTACAACGTGAGAACATTGTCTCCTTGACATCATTAAAACTCCTTCTGCATCAAAATTTCCCTTTCTGTGGACCTAGGTTTTCCCTATTTGGTTTTGAAAGGATCTATGTAGCTGGCCCCATTTAGTTGGGATAAGGCTTAGTTTGTTGTTGATTTTTTGTTTTATTGTTTTATTCATTTGTAAGATTTAAAAAAACTAATCAGATGATGCTCTTCCACACATTCAAAATTGTGTTGGACCATTTTGTTTGTTGTATGGAGTAATGCTATTTTGGGTTTCAATGAGCTTATGGGTATTGATGTTGGAATGACAGCCTTCCTTTAGTTAACCATTACTTTAATGATTACATATTGTTTATCTATTTAAGTTGGTAGTGTTAATGAGAAAAAAAAAATTGATAGTTTGAGTTGGTATTATTGATGAAATTTTATGCTGCCGATGATGGCTTTGCATGTTGAATGTGCTTAGCGAACTTAAAGTGTTCGAAAGTATAAATTACCTTTTCGGTGATAATTTTCTGCATCATCTTAAATGGAGCATCATTGTGGTCCCTTCCGAAAGAAGCCTGATCGGCTTATACTGAGATACCTGAGAGATTTGTTGCCAATTCTATTTTGTATGGTTGATGCACATGGTTAGGTTGTTTCTATGAATAAAATTTTATGGTGCCAGCCTTTGAATGATAGCCCTTTCCTACCACTCTTCAGATTGCCATCGTTCTCCAGATGTTTAAATATGAGTTGATAGTGATCAAACCCGTTTTGTCAAGTAATAGTTGTTATATATTGTATTCCAAGATCTCTTTTGTGATATTTTTCTTCTTCTTCTTTAATGTGGTGTCTTGTTTAACCATGTTGTTGAAGGAATGTGGTTCACTTATCTTTGCAATCTTTAGGATTTGTTTTCACCTTTGTATTGCTCCCTGCTATGCTATTATTTGGTGTCCTTCCACCAAAGAATAGAAAACTTATCAAGCTTCACAAGTCGGTAGAATATTTGAGTGAAATAGAGTTGTATCATCCTGGGTTAGGAACTGGTCGTAGGATGCATGAGTGCTTTCTTTAAGTTACTAAGGTGGTAAAAAATGTGAACACTGTCTTGGACACCTATCTGAATTTTTTGCTCTCAATATCTTGATTTTGAAATGAAATAGGAATTCGGTTCGTCTTCTCCTCTCGCTTCTTATTGTTCCTGAACCTACTGCTTCTCGAACTTCTCCAAGTCCTTGAGGCTTCGATCGTTGTCAATATCTTGGGAAGAGCGGAGAAGCTTGAGAAGCAGCAGGTTGACACGGCGGAGAAGACAAACCAAAGTTGTGTTTAATTTCAAAATGTAAAGCCCCAACATTCAGAATCAGCCGTCCGCCTAGGCAACAGCTCTAGTGGTTTGCTCTGGTCCGGTTACATGTGCGAATTTATCCCTAACAAGTTCTATTTCCTTTGTTGTTTCAGTGCGAATTTTGCTTCTTCTTAATTTTTTTTTTGTTCATTTGAAATTGTTCACTTCCGGCTGCTGTGGTTTCTCAAAATATAGAAGTGGTTACTTTTGTGTCTATGTTAGTTTGTTAAGTTGTAAAGGTTCTTCTACTTTTCTCGAGTGTGATTCGAGATACGTGTGTTAATGAATTTCTGCTGTGTTTTCTTTTATGTGGATTTCAGTTTTTTACCTAAGTTTAAGCAGTTGACAGTGTCTTTTGTTGAGTCGATTACAATGTTCACAAATATAATTTGTTTGTGGTTTTTAGACCTCCTAAATGACTACGACTTGTGCTTGAATTAGTCTAAAATTTTCTATTTCACTCGCACAAAGCCACAATTAGCTCCACCCAAGTTGTTGTATGTGAGAATTAGTATGGAAGCCTTTGCGGCCTCACTTTTGCCTCCCTCTATTCTTATTTAGGAAAAAGAAGGTTGGAGCTTCAACCAAGAATTCCTTTTTGAAAACCTTCCTCCCCATTGTCGTTACTATGAAGTCTTTTATCCACCCCGCTTTTGCTTGCTCTAGTAAAGCCTGGCAATTAACTGTTCCTCCCTAGTACCTTGGCCCCTGATGCCACTACAAACCATTCCTCCCGTAAAATCCTTTAATCCCTCCCTGTACCTCCCTGAACCACTCCCTTCACTGCTGTAGACCCACTTGGAATCTCCCGCCTATTTGTCACCCCTTCCCTATCGAAGAGTCCAAAGAGGGGAAGCCACCGACACCGTTAATGCCAGCAGAGTCATTGTCCATGGCTAGAAACAATGCATGGCCACTCTACCATTGCTTATGGTTAGCTGCTACCCCCTTACATTGCTCCATAGGGCCTTATCTCTTCAGCTGACTCCCTACGTATCCCTAAAAACAACCCTCTACCGTACTGTACAGAATGTTGGACTGCAACAGTTTACTGGAAAGTGCTGAGGTCAATCGATTCAGCATTGCACCGCCCCCGCCGCGTATTCTCCCGATACAAGTGTTTTTATCTCTTTGTAGGTTGTGACACCACTGAGTCACCGGCCTTTACTCTCCTTGAGGATGACCATATTGCTATTAATTATCTCGTAGGATCTATTGCAATTTCAATTTACAGCTCTCCCTCTGAAGAACTCAGTTCTACCTTGTGAGACATCGATGTGTCTTTGACCGAAGCACTAGTTATAGATGCTCCATTGGCATCTGTACCCTTGTCATCCACCTCAAAGAAGAATATCATGTTGGCCTTGTCGCCCCTGCAATTCTCACTCCAGCACAAGGTTCCTGCAAGATTATTGTTGCTCCCCCCTCCCTCCTTTCTCTCTCTCTCAAACACCCTATCTAACTTCTCGGACTTCTTCCGTCTTGCCTACTGTCAATGGCGCCCCTTGTCTCCCCCTGTCCCAGTCCTCCAACCCCTCCCTCCGCTGACGTTTATCCTTTCCAACCATGCCCATTGAGCCTAACCCACAACCCCCTCCTCCTCCCAACCCACGCATATTCATTTACAAAAAGTGTGTTGAGTAGGTTTGGTTTCAGTACACTTCTGTTGGATTCATAAACAGTTTCTTGTTCTATTTGGAGTTTATATAGTTTAATAGACCATATTTATAATATATATATATATATATATATATATATATATATTGGTATGTTCTACTTAAAATCACTATACATGGTTCGGTTAGGGAATAAGTAATTTAGTACTTTACGGTTTGGCTTTTGCCTTAGATACTGAATCTATATTGAATTGTATTTGGTTTGGTTTTCTTTTGTTTTAAAAAGTCAGTTCTGGTTCCAAATTTACTCCCTTGAATTACCTAATAAGAAGAGGTAGGCATCATTGTGAACACTGGAATATGTCATTTTCATGGAAACCGAGGTTGTCAAAATCGTTAGCATACTTCTGAGCAAGGGTGGACAGATATACATACTTTGTTCGTGCCTGGCACTTTTGTGGGATCCAATTGTATGCAGTGGCCAGTGTCTTTGTTTTTCGCATTCTGGTATTATGTAAATTCATGGCCTCCTTATGGGGTCTATTTAACTGCATTTCATGTATTCATGTATAGCTTGACATCTTTGCTTTCTGGCCCTTGTCTGTTACTCTATCAGAAAAAGAAGAAAAGTAAATGTGGGTTGTATCCATTCTTTTGTTGTTTGTTGGTTGTATTTGGCATTTTTCGAATACAATCCAAACGAGTGTGTGTTGTTTTATAGGGAATACTTTTCTCTCAGCCTACTGAATGTGTAGTTGAACTCTTGTATTGCACAAAGCAAGAAGCTGTTGAGATTGTTGGATGCAAAACCTTGACTTATTTATTGTGATTAGGCACTTGGAAATCTTTCCATCACTTTCTGCACATTGGAAAAATTTTACAGTTATTTAAGTCTTCATGTAAATGTCTCAACTTCTAGGGATTAGCTCATCTTGCAAGGACATACCTCATAATTAAAGAGGTCAAGAGAGAGAGGGGAAAAAAGATGAGGCTTTTGATGTGTGCTACTAACAAGGTTCGAAATTTCGGTTCATCTTGCCATCTTGCCCTTCAGCGAAATGACTGAACCTTTTGATGATGCAACTTCTCTGGGACAATATTGAGATATATGTGGTTTTCATTCCCAGGGACCTTGGTCATCACCCATGCACTCATATTTTATTATTTTTATTTGGATGAAGTCCTTTCATGTCGACGGCTATAGTATAATTGATTTCTGTTAATGCATACCTTCGTATAAGATCCTATCTTTAGCATATTCACTGTTCAAACCAATGCATTTTAATATTTTGGATATACAACTATTTAGTGGAGTGTCGTAATTCTCAATGGAGTCATTTACAATGACGAGGTTATTGAATACTTTTTTAAAACAGAATATTTGAAACAATGATAACATCCATTATTGGGCAAACATAAGTTGGTTTCCCAGCAGGGGAGCAATAAAAATGGTGGTGACGAGCATTGTTGATGATATTGTGGCATTTAATAATTTGGTTGTTTGTTGTCATACTGTTTTTGTGATTTGGACTTCCTTTATTATTTGCTTTTGATAGGTGATGATGTTGTGGATGTACTTTAGCCTAGGTTAAGATTATTATAAGTGCGAATAAAGGTTTTATGACCTACAAATTATAGTGATGTACCTTTAGTAACATGTGGAATGCTGAAGAAGTGGGTCCTCAGTCTAAGATACTCAAATGCCGATGTTGTTATGCAATTTGTGGATATTTTATCACTTCATTCGTTAATGTTTAGAACTTAAAGTACTTCACTTTGATAATTTTGTGATCAAACCCGTTTTTTTGTTAATGGTTTGTATTTTAACTTGGTAGGGTTTGTAAATTTGAAGCATTTTTGATGTTAACATTAGAGGGTTATTTCCCTCTGTTTGTGATGTGTTGAGTGTGGGTGGATGCTTGGCACATGGGTGTGGAAATGTTTGTCTATAATATGACTTGTTGGGGCTAGGTTTCAATCCAGGGCAATGGTTGGCATCCAATTTTGAATAACTAATGTGTGGACAGAATGTTTTTCATGCTTAGATTGTTTGTGTTCTCTCTTTAATGTTGTCTCATGACTCTCATTTGTATAATTAGTATTTGTTTTGTTATACTTTAGTTTCATTTTAATAATATGTTGTTTAGCTAATATGTTTTGTTGCATCCATGCAGCTAAAAGTACCATAAGTCTCACCGGAAAATGGCTCCTAAGGCAACCACTCAACAGAAGGCCAAAGGGGCTAAAAAAGGGAAGCAAAAACAACAGCAAGCCGACGCTTCATATTTGGTGGATGACGATGCAAAAGCGTCATTTAGTCTCATTAATAAGCAAAGTATAGAAGTAGACATCCCTTCCTTTCAGAGAGGAGGTGTAACAAATAGGTTTAAGCAGATTGGGTGGGATAACATACTTAAGTTACCTCCTAATTGTTATTACCAGCTGGTTAAAGTTTTTTATTCTAATTTGAGATTCAAGGAGGAGGAGGGAAACTTATATGCCCTGTCCAATGTTAAAGGGGTGGAGATTGCCTTGAATATTCGTGAGCTGGGTGAAAGGCTAGGAGTCTCAAGTGAAGGACAATTATATTTTTTGGAGCCTAGGAAGAAGTTTGATCACCTCATTGATGTTGGTCGCACTTATAGTGATATAATGATTCACTACACGGGTAACACCCGCGTGAAGTTGAAGGACCTGAAACCAATTCCTCATGCAATTGCTTACATAGTGCAACACAACATTATCCCACGAAGAGGTCACCGTGAACGGCTAAGTTCTTTTGAAGCCTATGTCACCCATTGCATTCATTGAGGTACGCAGCTCAACATGTCGTACATAATTCTCAAAATGATGAAGTATGCGAAAGATGCCCACAATCGTGCTCTCCCATATGGTAGACTCCTTACCCAAATCTTTACTACCTATGGGATTGATCTTGAGGGGGAGGATTGTGAAAGTGGGAAGAATAAGAAGAAGAACAATGAAGTTAAAATCCATGGAAAAAAATCCCATCTTGAGATGGCGGATGTAGGAGTGCAGCCTCCAGGTGTAGGAGCACATGCTGGTGTTGATCCATACATGAGTCGAGATGAATTTGAGGGTGTTGAGAAAAAATTATCACGAACCTCAAGACATTTGCGGAAGATCCTTTGGCGTGTGGATCAAGTAGCCAATAAGCTGGGCATCCCAGATATTTCTGACTCGTCACCACCTACTGCTGAAGCTGAAGGATCTGCATCACAATCTGAATAGGTTGACTATTGTTGTTAAATTTAATTTGGATGTTTTGCTGAATGGGATTCTTTGTTTGAATCCTTTGAACAATGCTTATTTAATAGACAGATAACAAGTTGTAAGGTTCCCCCAGTTCTGTTTCTTTATATTTCTTATTTTTTGATATTTGAATATACTATGTGTGATATTTCTTATATTTTGATATTTGAATATACTATGTGTGGAATTCATGGATTACATCCATATACACACCCAAAATTCCTGTTAAGCTAAGATTAAATGTAATTTTATCTCCCCATACGGAATGGATGAAGTAATTTTAAGCAGGTTGGGGTTTGTTACAGGTTGAAGTGGTGTTTGGTAATTCGTATGCTTGGCGGTGATGAAAGTGTGCATTAACATGAGACTTTGACTACCTTGTCTGATTTCAGAGCAGATTGGCTGATTTTTTCAATTTTATTTGCAATAAAATTCTGTTCTCCAAAGAATTGTATATTTTGCTTATAGTCATACACGCGTGAACGCGGAAATGGAATTCTTTTCCTCGTCTTAAATGCGTTGTGTTATTTCTTCATACGCATGAACTCGGAAATGGAATTTCTTTTAAACTTGTGTTGTTAACACTAACATTGCTCCGTTCTGAAACGAACTAACCCCTTTCGTCTCTGTGATCCGTTAAATTAAACTGGTTGTTTCCGTTGAAAAGGGAATCAATAAGATACTCCCTCTTTCCATCAAAACTCCTGGGGTTGAAAAAAGACTTCAAACATAATCACTTCATTTTCCACTTCGAATGTGCACCCCCCCCCCCAATATTCCTCATTTCGTACATAAATTTGAAAGACTATATTCATTTGGAACTGTTAGCACTACCAACCGTTAAATTAAATGGAAAGAGGGAGTATATTCATTTGGAACTGGTAGTGTCACACCCCACCCGTCGGTCTCGGTTACCCGCCCGACAACCCGTGGGTGCGATCCGTCACAAGATCCAAGGTTTTAGTCTATCAACAATATTTAAGACAAATACAGATAATCATGAGCAAGAATATCCAATAACTAAATTAAATGAATTACAGAAGCCCAAAATGCTCCAATAACAAAGGAAAGAAAATAAAGAATAATGAATAAGTCAAAAATGAGGGCAGCGGAATAAAAGTGTTTAAATCAGTTTCTTTCCAGTTTGTTTCTCTAAGTTAATGAACTTAGATCCCAGTTTAATGAAGTGAGGAGTCCTCCAATTCTTCTCCAGTCAGACCATCAACCGGTGCGATAAGCGCACTCCATGCAACCGCAGGAACTCCCGCACATGCTATTTCCATCTCCCGCTGGCGGTGCCACGTCTTCTTCAAACGGGATGGTTCCTTCATAGGGAACCAACCCATCGTCAGATACAATTCCCTCCTATGTATAAGCTAAAAACATACAAAGAATAAAGGAATGAGTTCTAAAGAACTCGGAAGAAACAATCATATATCTCATCCATCATCCAAAAATACCATGATACATCAGAATATGAATGAATGCAAAAACATGAATGATGCTATGATTTCTAACTATGCAAGTCTCTAATAGCTGACATGCTTTAAGATAAACACCAGCCCTCCTTTGGGTAAGTCTCAACACTCTGATCCGGCAAGGACTGGTTACCTCTGTAGGGATCCAGGGAAAAAAGGAAAGTCCACACCTGGCTCACAAACCATGGTTAGGGGTTAAGTCCACACTCTCTCACCACGACCATTGGTAATGAGTACCGGCGCATGTCCTGGGTTTCTAATCCAATGCAAGGTCATAATGGTTACATGTCTACATGAAGTCCAGATACATCCCCTATGGCACCGACCAACTCGGTTCCAGATCCTTCGCAACCTAGGAGTAAGAATCCTCACGCGGCGGCTACCTCGTTGGACTCTACTCCATAACCCTATGGTCATCCACATATCATTGGGGCGGATGCTCTCATGATTCCTCCCGACACCCGGTCCGGTCCTTGGACATCCATGAGCCCAACCCTAACATATGCAACCCTACCATTTCATGACCAACAGTGGACCACCAAGTCACATCACTGTCATCACGGGTCACTCGGTTTCAATTCCCCTACCGAAAGGGTAGTAGCATGTGGGGTACCTAGCCATGCAATCTAGACTCATCCTAACAATGTCATCAATCAATCATGATAGTCTTTGAAGGCATCGGCGCCCAATGCACTCTCCGATAACATCGGCTAAGATATCCCAAAAGGAATACCCCAACTATCATAATCATATACCAACTACCACCATCTCATAACAATCACAAACCACAAAGTAAACATGAAATTAAAGTAAACAGCAGTAGTATGACAGCATTATATATGAAACTACAGCAGATATATATTGGTACGGATTAAGAATAACAATTGCTAAATCAACATGCTGAAGTATACATAAATAGATAAGATAGACTGTCCTTACATTGCATATACTGAAACGTCCGTAAAATGGAATCCAGTAATTATTAGTAGACTTTTCTTTTAAACAGTAGTCACCTAAACACAGGGTTATTAGAATATATAAGTTACATAAACCAAATTGAATCAAAACCGAAATCTATTTGGTCATCGTTTACCCACTTGATGCTTGTGCGTCGCTTAGGTTAAGCGACCGCCACTAGTGACCCCAAAACGATGAGCTTCAATCCGAAACTCGGGCTTCGATTACTCGATTTCAATCCGTTTTTCGAGTAATCTCATCCTAAGTCTCGAATTAAACACTCCCTAAGCCAAAAGGGTAAGAGAAAACAATCCCCTATCATCGTGGATTATCCCTAACCCTCTCCTTTATTGAATTTTCCATCTCACAGAAGCAGGGTTCTGTTTATGGTTATTCCATCTCACGCAGATAAAAAAAAAAGGGTAAAGAATAACCAAGGGGTAATCACAGTGACGAGGAAAAAGGATAAAATTAAACTAACGGAGATAAGAGAGTAGAGAACGAAGGGTTAGTTCAATACCTCACACCAGAAAGTCAGAGAAGAAGAGAACTGATCCTCCAAACCACCGGATTCGCAGACTCTTTCGGATCTTCCCGCAGCCGTCTTAACTCCCAAATAAGAAATAACGAATAAAGTAATCGTTAATAAGACGGAGTTTACCTTTTATAGAAGTTGGGGGCAAAATAGGGCAAAATCCCCGAAAAAGGGGAGGGCCGGTCGCTTATTTAAAGCAGGAACCGCCCCCATGTAATTTGCCATACAAGGGTGCTTTTACTAGGGGGTTGATACCCAAGGTCAACCTAGCCCTAAATAAGAGATGGGGAGATCTTACCTTCATTCCGGACATCTCGAACGACACTTGACTTCCGAGATTACCCACACCAGCCAAGGCGAGCTTTTCGGACATAGGATCCAGATCCATGGGTCCCGGATATGGATCATGGGCTTCAATCCGGATACTCCACAAGTTCACCCGACTAGACCTTCGGGTTCTCGGACCTGGAAAACGGGGTTGGGGTAAGAAATACGGGGGTATACAGGTAGCCCCTTTGGTCTCTGTTTTTTCAATGATGAAATGGGCTGGTTCCCTTTTGAAAGGGAACCAGCCCCTTTGGTCTCTGTGTTGAGAGTTATGAAAACGGTTGGTGCCTTTTAAAAGGGAACCTTCCCCTTTCGTCTCTGTGTTCTCATGTTGAAATGGGCTGGTTCCCTTTAAAAGGGAACCAGCCCTTTTCACCTGTTGAACACAGAGACTAAATGGGTTGGTTCCCTTTAAAAGGGAACCAGCCCTTTTCGTCTGCTGAAGACAGAGAGCAAATGGGTTGGTTCCCTTTAAAAGGGAACCAGCCCTTTTCTTCTGATGAACACAGAGAGCAAATGGGCCAGTTCCCTTTTAAAGGGAACCAGCCCCTTTCGTCTGATGAACACAGAGAGCAAATGGGCCGATTGCCTTTTAAAGGGAACCAACCCCTTTCGTCTGTGAACACAGAGAGCAAATGGGCCGATTCCCTTTAAAAGGGAACCAGCCCGTTTCGTCTGAGAACACAGAGAGCAAATGGGCCGATTCCCTTTTAAAGGGAACCAGCCCCTGTAATCTGATGAACACAGAGGCGAAACGGGCCAGTTCCCTTTTAAAGGGAACCAGCCCCTTTAATCTGATGAACACAGAGGCGAAACGGGCCAGTTTCCTTTTAAAGGGAACCAGCCCCTTTCGTTTGTGAACACAGAGACCAAATGAGCTGATTCCCTTATAAAGGGAACCAACCCCTTTATTCAATGAAGAGACATGCTACAACATGACATGATGTCTCCTCTACTCCCCCTGTGATCTGATGAACACAGAGGCGAAACGGGCCAGTTCCCTTTTAAAGGGAACCAGCCCCTGTAATCTGATGAACACAGAGGCAAAACGGGCCGACTGAACAGGGCCCCCCTGGGTTAGGCACCCCAGCCCGATGAACACAGGGAGGCGAACGGGCAGTTCCCTTTTAAAGGGAACCAACCCCTTTCGTCTGTGAACACAGAGACCAAATGAGCTGATTCCCTTATAAAGGGAACCAACCCCTTTATTCAATGAAGAGACATGCTACAACATGACATGATGTCTCCTCTACTCTACTTATCTTTTATGGATCAAGAATCTTAAAATCAATATGAGTGCTTCCTTTAGCTTGTTGGATATCAAATTTATTTTGCTCACATTGCTAAGCTGGATAAGATGTAACCAAAAAGCCAGGTCGAAAGATCATCGGAAGGCTTTAACAGTGTGTTTGAATGATACAACATCCTGTCCCTCATCCTTTGATACAAAGTACTACCACTATGCATATACAAAATAAAATTGTGTTGAAACCAATATAGTTGAATGATACAGATAATGTCCCTCATCGTTTGATACAAAGTACTACCACTATCCATATACAAAATAAAGGGGAATACAAAATGTTTGAATATGATAAACCCATGTATGTCCCTCATTGTCTGAAAATGAGACACTCGTTTTGCATCCTCAAACGTCACCAACGCAGTACTGAATTTTGGGAGGAAGGTACGTGCTGTATAATCCAACGACAAAATAGAAGCAAATAATAAGTTTGAAATTAAGATAAATGAGCAATAGAAACGAGAGATTATCACTTAATGCATTTACCTTAGATGAAGAATTATCAGTACTTACACCAAGTTGAACTGAATTTTGGGAGGAAGGTACGTGATATATAATCCAACGACAAAATAGAAGCAAATAATAAGTTTGAAATTAAGATAAATGAGCAATAGAAACGAGAGATTATCACTTAATGCATTTACCTTAGATGAAGAATTATCAGTACTTACACCAAGTTGAACTGAATTTTGGGAGGAAGGTACGTGCTGTATAATCCAACGACAAAATAGAAGTAAAAAAAAAGTTTGAAATTAAGATAAATGAGCAATAGAATAATGCATTTACCTTAGATGAAGAATTATCAGTACTTACACCAACTTGTACTGAATATTGGGAGGAAGGTACGTCTTTGTATAATCCAACAACACAAATAGTTAAGAGTAATTGTGCAACCTCAGTAAAATTATATGAACAATGTCAATGTTTGGCTGAAAAAGAAAATAAATTTACATGAGTTGAGCATGTGTTATAGCCGTCAAACATTGACAAATAATCAGACTCTGGCAATGATACTTGTATGGAGCCCTGTCCTTCAACTAGGTTGACAGTCCTCTTCTTTTTACTTTTTTCATGCCAGGGCTTGATTCTTTTTCCGGATCCCCTTTTCTGAGACTGTTTTGGTTTTAACTGTAAAATTCTGTACGCTTCACCATTTATTTCGGAGGGATGGTCAGTATGTAAAGGAACGTCTACATCTTCTAGATCGTTGACAATCCCATTCAGATGCTTACATAGTATGTTATAACCAAAACCTGTTTCACATGCTTGGTTAATGACTTTCAAAAATGACGGAGTAATTAGCCTAGTTCGCTGTAAGCAACTTACTTCTCCATCAGCCTCAAACCTTGCATCCCCTTCTCTTCGTGTCCCGTCAAGTAGGTGCACATCTCGGGCTGATTTTCTCCATCTCAATAAAAAAATATTTTATCGGAATGCACATGAGTTGGAGATAATGGAACACTCTTAACATATGGGCACAACAGATCCCAACAATCTCAAATTTCTTACAACTACATGTTACGCTTTCGGTCTCTGTATTACGCAATACTCTGTATGCTTTCCCTGTAAAGGAACCAGTCGCATCTGCCTTCAAAATCACATATTCAACATACATATTTGCGACATTCTGGCTGTTGATAGCGTGACTATCCACCAACTCAAACTCCTTCAAAAACTCTTTGAATATAGTTGGAGTATATAACTGGTAAGCTTGATTCAACATAGGTTTCAACGAATGTGCACCCCCAAGAACTTCATTACGTGCATCAAATTCCTTTTTCAATTCATTTGCACGTTTTGCGTCCACAACATCCTGGAAATGTCTCATAAACCTTAGAAGATCAAGTTTGCGGCCAAGACATTGTTTCAAATCAGCATTAAAACTTTCAGCCAACTGTGTGCTCCTCACACCTAGTGTGAAACAGTTCTTCATGTAACAACATGCCCATTTCTCCCTTATTTCATATGTTCTATCTAGCCAACTAGTGTTTAGAACCCCTTGATTTTCTCTTAAATTGGTCCATGCATATTCAAATTCATCAACTTCGTATAATGGTATATGCATTTGTTCAAAATTTTGAAGAACCGTGACTTGTCACTCATCAAATATCCATGGTGTTTCTTTGCATTTTGCAATAGATGCCAAGTGCACAATGCATGGCGTGTATTAGGTGCAACCTCAGTTAGTGCCCTCGCCATTGCAACGTCCTGGTCAGTGAAGATTGTAATTGCCTTCTTATCACCATTAACTCCAAAAAAAGTTCGAAATAACCATACAAATGACTCAGTGGTCTCATCATATAGCAAGGCAGCTCCAAATACGACCAGAGTCCTATGATGATTAAATCCCACAAACACACCCAACGGTCTATTTTCTTTGTTTGTGCAGAAGGTAGTATCAAACACAACTACATCACCAAATAGTTGATAATCACATTGCATCTGTGGATCAGCCCAAAATATATTAGTCAATTTTTCCTCACTGTCCATCTATACAGAATACACAAATGTAGGGTTTAAGTTTCGTTGATTGTCTAAGTATAGCATCAAGCTCCCGGCATCCCCATATGCCAAATCACGCTGCCGTTTGTTATTCAAATAGTTTTGCAAATCTTTCTTTGTGAAGCCAAGATTTTCATTGCCCCCTGCTTGCAAACCCATCAAATTATATGTCAATCTTGTTCCCATTCCAGTTCTGTCACCATTGCTATTTCTGTGGCTTGGGTAGTTGATATTGCACGCTGGGAGCGCATCAAATGTGCAGCTTCTTCAACATGAAGAACATGGTTGTGTTCATCCACAAATTTGTCAACTACTAATCGTCCTTCATGATCTCTTTTTACAATCATCCTTGCTAAACAGCCTGTTCTAGTTTCGGGACGATGTTGTTTCCCTTTCACCTCTCTTTCTATTCGGTATCCTTCTTTACTACACAAGAAACACCGTTGCACGATGACACTCTTATCTGTCGTGCTCCTGTGTAAATAACTCTTCCGAACGCTGAACCCACTCATGCGCCCATACTTATTATAACAGTCATACGCTTCATCAAATGATTTAAATTCCATGCCTAATCGAGGTGTCACATTGTCATCCATTGTTTGATGAAACTTTGATAGTTAACCACAAGTACACATTAATAAAAGTTAGGAATGGCACGAAGATTAAAGATTCATAAACAACAAAGATGAAGCCTTAAGGTACAAAATGACATGACAACATCCGGGAACACAAATTTCCCGATGCATAAAACTCATAAGTAATTAAGTCGATGAGACAACGGTGCAATTTAAAATCGTATCACAAATTGATTTAATAAACTGAATAACAACGACTTACACAAGACATATGGACCCAAAACCAGGAAAATATAGAAGTCATTCGCTTTCATATGTAATGTGTACAATAAATATGGAAATGCATGAGAATTATAAATATCAAATTATATAATATGAGAAATTTCCTTTATAATGGTAGCTCAGCTACAATATAACCATTTAACCATGTTGTAGTAGTAGACAAAAATGGGTTGTAGAAAGAGTAAAATCTGTCATTATTATGTACCAAGTAGAATAGATTGTACAGATAGGTTGAACACAAAGTTCGCGTTCTCACGAATTTGATAACATTAAAAGAAAAAGACCATAAACATTCTTCAAGTTGGGAATATAAAATAAAGTCCTAATGGACATTGTTAGTCGAATAGATGTATAAACAATCCTACTGATACTATTTACGGTCATACAAAGAATTAAAACAGTGTACAAAATGGTCATACAAACAATTCCCACAGAACATATATATAAATTGTAGGTCATAACGAGATTTGCAGGGAAGTATAACATACCAATAATGGTCCAAAAACGATCTGGACGGAAATACAACTAGGTGCAAACGTATATGTGTATTCAACATCAATAAAATAGGATACACATATATAAAATCTATTCAATAACAAACCATAATGATCAAGTTTCACAACGAAGCCACTCTCTATACGAAATAACAGAAACAAAATGATCGGACTCACCAACTGCTATTTGAATGAGGTAAACGCCACCACAGAGTTGTTACAGTCTTGCTCTGCTTCAAAACAGAGGCTCAAATGGAGTTCTCTTAAGATTTGAGGGGTACTTGAATAATATTGTGGGAGAAACGTGAGAGCAGCTGATACTATCTACGATTTTTTTGTGTACAACTTTCTTCCAAATTCAGAGTGACACATGAATAACCAGATATCTTTCACTTCTTTTTTGCTTCAACGAATACAAATTTACCCAGATAACCAAAACCAGTGCTTCAATCGATTCCAGAGAGCAAATGGGAAATCACTAATGTGCTTATATAGAGAGAGAAGAAAATTTTCATTATACAGAAATCGAGACCAAAAATTGTAGGTTCTGCTTTAGAGGTGACAACTGACAAGTAATGGCTCCCCAGTTTGGCGCCATTTTTTTGTTCACATCATTGTAATAGTGGCTTACCATGGTTAGTGAAAGCCAATCAAATTGATCGAATCACCTTCGGGCAATCTGATGAGGGTAAAAGAGAGCAGGGCTGGACTAAATTTGGGCTCAATAGAGTTCACACTATGTGGACACTTATTGAAGTTGATTCAGGATTCATATGGGCCTGGGCCTAGCCCATATTTACAACAAATAAATAGCTCATTTCATGTTTCCTTCTCCATTTGAATTATCAACTTCAATCGTAGCCTATCTCTCACCAAAGTTGCAGATTTCAGCCCTAGAAGCAGCAACGAGTAGGTTAAGAGAAATATTCCCGAGTTACCATATCCAAGGAGAAGAAGAATGATGTATCAGACCAAAGGGGTCCGAACGTTTTAGAGCAAACGTTCCAGGTATCTGGTGTTAAGGTTATGAAGAAGAATAAACACTCTCCCACGGTTTCAGATTCGACTCTTCCATCTTTCCTTGCAGTTCTTACTTCCTGCTTCTTCTGTGTCTCACTTGTTAAGAATATTTTGTTCAGTTAACAGGTAAGATTTACCTTATCAATCCACATGTTTATCTGAGAATTTCTGGAATGTTAACCTAAATTCTTTTGGGTGTTCTTCAGTAAATGGAATCTGGTGTATGTGGATTGCTGTAAAATAGCATGTTTTATTAAGTACTACTACCAAGATGGTTGTACATAGCATTCTTTAATTCCCTTACTTTTTAATTGATTACAAAGTTAATCACCATGAACCAAAGTCGGGTAGGTTTAAATTTTGGAAAAAAACCGTTTTTTGTTCGGATGAATTTTATAGTAATAATAATAATAATAATATTACTAATAATAATAAACCAGGTCACTCATGCCTGTCATGGTTGTTCTTAAACTTCCCCTTGTTGGTTTTGTATTTATGTTTTTCGTAGATAGTTGAAGTGGATTTCAGGGTAAATGAGGGCAGTCAGAGATATTAAATGCTTAAATAGATGCCAATCTAGCACATCACATTCAGCATTGTACCAATTGCTGTGTAATTTATCTCAAACAATTACTTGGAATTCACTTCTCCTGATACCTGTGATTATAAGTCTACCAACATCAGAGCCAATCACATCCACTTTTGGTACAAACAATCCTCCCTTACTTTCCGTTGTGAATCTGTAGGCTTTTTGAATAATGTAAACCAACTCCCGTTGCATTTGGTTTCAGCTTCTTACTCTTCCTACGATTTCAAAGAAATAAAAGTACTAGTGCATAACACTGGGTTTACTCGCAATATCTACGTATATGTGTACTTCAAAGTCTGGGTTTAAAATAATACATTGTCTTCGCAAAGGGGTTACATTTGTATAGCTCTATATAAAACTCAATCACTAATGTGTTTTCAAGTCTTCAATTTGCTGCAGTTGAGTGATACGAAACTCCGGAATGGGTGGATGCTATTGTGAAGATGGGTCATCTACAAGTATGGAGCAACCCACTCCATTATGCTATTGCGGGCAAGGGAGGATGTTGCTGCTCACTTCAAATACAAAAAAAAATCCAGGACGGAGATTTTATAGGTGCCCAAATGGTGTAAAGCATCCATTTTCTTTTATTTGGGTAGATCAGATGTGTGGCAGTGAAGCAGCAACGTATGTACGTTCTACAGCTTCAACGTCTTACGAAAGTGTGAATAGTCGAGGACATGAGGTGAGATTGCCACCAATATTTGACGACCCACATCGCAATCCGCTGAATTTGGCTGCTGCAAGGCGAACCCTTAATCATCAACGGCAAAATCAAAGACTGTTGGACCAAATTACATTGGAACATCTTGTAATTTTGTTCTTATGTGTTTGGCTATTCTTACTTTCTTGTTATGTACTTTATTCAAGAAACATTTAACCCCCGTACGTTCAATGTCACTACTGTAACATATACGGTAGGACAATAGTAAAGTGGATGGGTAGTTCAATACTTTATTTCAAAAAAATGTACTCTATCTATGTCAAACACTTATCACAATGTATTTGAAGGGTTGGAAGTACTTGTCAAAACAAGTTCACCTCTAATATATGATATTGTACAAAATCAATTATATAATCTTTCATATATATTGTCCATATGAGAGTTAAACGGTGATGAAACAAATAATTCAAACCCATATATGGTTTTATTTTTTTAAATTATTGATTCCCTTTTATTAGTGTTACATCTGTGGCTTTAAACATTACTGTAAGTCTTCAATTTATAATTTCAGTGACTATAACAGTGTGATGGAACATATTAATTTGACTACGAACCCAAATCAATTCACGATGACAAAATTGGGATCTCTGCCGTTTTGTTATGTGAACACATACCAAAGGGAATGATTCTCTTTTAAACGGCACCAACCCGTTTCATCTCTTTGAACACAGACCAAATGGGGTGATTCCCTTTTTGAAAGGGCACCAGCCCCGTAATTCGATGAACACGCGAAAGGGCGAAACGGGCGCCGTTCCCTTTAAAGGGAACCAGCCCCTTTCGTCTGCTGAACAGAGAGCAATGGGCGATTCCTTTTAAGGGAACCACCCCTTTCGTGTGAACACGAGAGCAAATGGGCGATTCCCTTTTAAAGGGAACCAGCCCGTTTCGTCTGTGAACACAGAGAGCAAATGGGCCGATTCCCTTTAAAGGGAACCAGCCCCTTTCGTCTGTGAACACAGAGAGCAAATGGGCCGATTCCTTTTAAAGGGAACCAGCCCGTTTCGTCGTGAACACGAGAGAGCAAATGGGCCGATTCCTTTTAAAGGGAACCAACCCCTTTCGTCCGTGAACACAGAGAGCAAATGGGCGATTCCCTTTAAAAGGGAACCAGCCGTTTCGTCGTGAACACAGAGAGCAAATGGGCGATTCCCTTTTAAAGGGAACCAACCCTTTCGTCTGTGAACACGAGAGAGCAAATGGGCCGTTCCCGTGAACAGAGAGCAAATGGGCCGATTCCTTTTAAAGGGAACCAGCCCTTCGTCGTGAACACGAGAGCAAATGGGCCGATTCCCTTTAAAGGGAACAGAGAGCAAATGGGCCGATTCCCTTTAAAGGGAACCAACCCCTTCGCGGAACACAGAGAGCAATGGGCGATTCCCTTTAAAGGGAACCACCCTTCGCGTGAACACAGAGAGCAAATGGGCCGATTCCCTTTAAAGGGAACCAACCCCGCGTGAACACGAGAGCAATGGGCGTTCCCTAAAGGGAACCAAGTTTCGCGGAACAAGGGCGGGGAACGGAGGGGGAGAAGAGAGAAAATAGGTTGACGAACTTTAAAAGGGAACCAAGTACTTTCTTCATGAGAACACATAGACCAAAGGGGTTGGTTCCTTTTAAAAGGAACCAACCCATTTCATCCCGAGAACAAAAAGTATCAAATTCCGTGTTACGAAATAATAAAAAAACTAGCACATTTTCACGTTCATACATATGAAAAAAATAACACTTTGAATTCCTGAAAATGCCATTCACATATGAATGTATGCTTGATTTGCATTGTAACAAAAATGCGTGAATCTGTCGGTGCGGCAAAATATTCAATTCACTTGTTAAGAAAGAAATTAACCGATCTGTTCAGACAATGTAGTCAAATACTAATGTGAATGTGTTGTTTCATCTAAGTCCATGCACGGGAATTACCAAACACCATTTCAACTTTGTAACAAACCCCAACCTCCTTAAATTTAGTTCCTCAATTTAGTATGGTGAGAGAAAGTCAACCAACCTATATCAGTACGTTTAATGATTAGGTTAAGTTGAATTTCCCGGCAAGTGTGTATATGGATGTATTCAGTGAGCACTAAACGCAACCAACCAAAGTAGTAAACAAATAATGAATCTCAGTTTCTTTGATATTTCGATTGAATAAGGTGGATGGAAAGAGAGAGTATATGAAGTAAGAGAATTTATTTACATTAACTCCGGGGATATAAAAGAAAATAATCCGATCGGTGAGAAGGTTTAGTGAACATATTAAAATGGATCCTAGATCAACTCAGAGGGCTAACAACGAATTGCACACATAGAAGAATCAGCTGTGGTGCCTTTCATGGGGTGGTCATTCAACGTGGTGTTGTATCTGGGCACAGAGTGCAACACAAGTGCTGATCAAATATCCACAAGACAAATATTGAACCACATAAGGTTTTCCATGGAGGTTCAACTTTCTCTCATCTGTCTGTCACCATCAAATGCACCACCTATCATAGAGAAACAAGGTAACCAGTACTGAATTGTTAGTACACGCATGGAATAGAAAAATCCAGTCAACCTGAAATAGAATGTGTCCATATTAAAGAAACGCCTGCAACAGCAGAAGAACATTGTCACCACAATATCAAAGAAGAACATTGTCACCACCGCTGATGCTCCCCTGCTGGTAACTGAACATGTGTTAGCAAAATTTGGATATTATCAATTAGACATATTGGAAGTATCATAATTGTTTCACTATGGCATTGAACATAATGATTTCCAATTTGATATTTAGGTTGCTTTTTAGTTCCTACTTCTTAATACCACACCACGAAGGATGACAATATTGCATGGCAACAAGGATTCCTGATCAATGCAAGAAAACAAAAGACAATGTGTAACAACTATAATGAAGTCATTGTTGGAGGAAAGGCATGGTTGAAACAATAGTCCAATTTCGGTTTAAACCACCGCAATTCTGGTTTTTTGCCAAGTTGAGATGTAACTTACGAGGAGAACTTTCATCTTTGGTATTGACTGGGTCAAAACCTTGAGGTTTCGATCAACTTATGGAAACCCTATTTAAAAGTCCCAAATCTTGGTCAACTTCTGTGAAATTTCACAGCACTCGCAGCCCGCAGGCACCACCGATCAAAACTTTGGAGATTTCCCTCAATTGTTGCCATTTTTACCTCTTCTTAACCTCTTTTTCACTTAAAAATCATCAATCCTCTGTCTTCCTTCACCTCATTTGCTACTTACTCCATGGTTATACTCCTTATGTAGTATATGGTGGAGTTGTTGGAGATGGGGGATCATTTGCTGATGCTAGTAGTATGTCTGCACATAGATATTGGAATGGATCAGGATCGGGATCGGGTGCATCACTTGTGAACTTCATCTTTAGATATCCATTACACCCACTTGGTCCGGTACAATTCTCCTCCTCTTACAGCCCCTTCCCTGATGATACATTCCCTAGGGTGGGATATCTATCCTATGCTAACGATGACACCTATAGATTCACAATATCGAACTACCAAAATAAATATTCCAAGACCATAACATGGCAGTCTTGTCCAGTACTCAAAGAATCAAATGCAATGGATCAGATATTACCAAATTCTACGCGTCCTTGTGGGATGGATCCCCAGAGGAACTGAACTTGGAATTGAGTTCAAAAGTTTCTTTTTGGTAATTTACTTTGAGGTTATTTCGCTATTGCACTTGTATGAAACAATTGCAAGTACTTATGTAATTTATTAAATTTTTTAAGTCTTTTTATTTGTTAGAGCCTCTAAATACTACTATTTCAATGATAACTCTTCATTGGTTTCTCTAGCAAAACACACCTGCCATTAAGTTATTTATGCTTTAAATAGGTTGTATGCAAAAATCAATCAATTAAGAAAAACCATGAAAACAAGGCCGAAACCATCCATTGAGTTGTCCTACAAAATTCCCAAGTTTCGACCTCCATGGTTGAAATTTCAACCTCATCTCGAATTTGATCCTTGGTTGAAACAACACTTGGTTAGAGTTTATGCAAATACACCCAAGTGCCATCAAGTCACTGCTGATGTGCAGAAAACTAGATTATTTGGAGCTGACTAAAGCTCGAGTATGTAGAGTGAGCTAGTGGGGTTTTAAGTCTTGTACTCTCATGTTGTAACTCATAACTATGCCCATCGTGTCATATGAACTTAATAATAATGATGACCATGTGCGAAATATGATACATCACAAATTTTGAGTTCGAAGTTAATATTCATATTATATGTTATATATTAAGTATATCATGTGTGCAATAAGTTTTATGAGTGTACATCTTCATTTATTCAGCATAAAGATTTCAAACTTGGGGTTGTAATGGAAGGTACAGTTACAACTGTTTTCTCATCAACACGAGGCCAACAATGCATTCAAAAGGCCTAAAATAGATTGGACGGAAATTCTTTGTCCCAAAAGACCTTCAAAGTCACCAGCATCAGCCACCAAAATGAGTTGAGATGGGGGAAAATTTCGGCCCGGCGTAATCGCTACCAGGAGCAGGTTCTGAAACCATAGAAGGAATCAATCATGATGATTGAGACCTTGAAAGGTAGGAGACAAGATACTCAAAAAGTTGTACCAACCCCTAAACAACTCAGTATTTGTCATAATGGTTGAGAGTTATCAGCTAGTTTTAAAACTCCCACTTTATTCAGGATACACTAACTAAAGTAACACAACATAGAAATAAGAAAGAAACAAATAAACATAATACCTAAACTACCCTTGACTAGGACTCAGACACTACAACTACTTGATGTATCTTCATGGTAAAATCTAACTTTCTCTTTGGGGTTTGCAAACTAGTCTCAGTTAGCCAGATGGACATTTGCAATTTTCTTTCCAATAATTAAGAGTAACTAAACATATTCAGCTCTAAGGCATATCTACTTAATCACATCATACAAATGGACACTGTAATTGAATTCAACTTAATAAGCAGAAGGCTGCTAATGATTTTGCTTGTGATTCACCTTGTACCCCAGGTAACTTCATAACTACAGATAGCCTAGTCTGCTGAGTGTTATAGCCCACCCACTTCGTCTTCGCCGCCATAATGGCTTCATCTAGGCCACACACACACAGACAGGGGGGGAAAAAAAAATACCACTGACGACAAGCATAAGGAAGTGCCTAATAACCAAAGTCCATATAAATGACATGTATAAGACTTAAAGTGAAAGGAGACGCACTTAGGAGGAGCAGGCTTGCCATCTTGTGAGCGGGGCCCAGAATCCATCAGAGCATCAGCACAAGCATCCTCTGCAACTGGAGCAGACACTGCTAAAAACAGACACAACTGGACTCTGACTGGTGGGAGCTGGAGGGGCAGGAAGAGCCTTTACCTTTCGTGTCCTCTGTTTTTTCTCTACAACCCTGCCCGTTGGCACTGACACTCATGTTTCTCCATTTATCCTGAGCACACAGAAGCCGAATCAGAGATTTTAGTAAAGAGCATATATCTCACTGGGATAAGGTAGTATCAAGTATAAGCCATACCCAATTTCCATTTGGGATTCCGGAACTCAGAATGGTCACGTTAACATATGACAAGAAATGAAAAGATGTTGGGGATCGAGAGCTGTTGACCCTCTCTGATTGGGTCTGTTTTGTTCTTTCTTCTTCTTCTGTGATCACATCAATCAACTTGGTAACTGATAAAGAAAGAAATAACACGAGGGGACGAAGGAGAGAACAAAAGGATCGTTGATGGTTTCCCAAAACAGAAGGTTGGAAATAGCAATTACCTTCGAAGATTAATATTACTGGATACTCAGTAATAATGGTCAACCTTCATATCATGTCTGAACTCCCAATGCAATAACAATATGTTACAAACCAATATAACAAATCACAATGGCAGTATGAATAGAATAAATCATTTTTCACCACTCGATCATATTCATAGTCATTCACACACACTGAAATAACAAAAGATAAGAAATACGTGACATACAAATTGTTCACAAAAAAAAAAAACCAATGTCTATTGTAAATCTATTTAACACATCCAACTTCAAATAACATTCCATCTTTAGAAAATACGCCTGAAATGTTCCAAACAAGTTCCTTGCAAATAACATTACCTTATCCTTTTATGATTTGAGCAACTCAATCATTCAACAAGCTATTTAAAGAATCAGAAGAACCATCTGAGTGCTCCGAAAGATCCGAAAGCTGCAACTCTTCTGCAATTTGATCTAAGCGCCGACGGATATACCGTACATCACCCTTGAGGATAGCAAATTCTCTCTCAAATTTTGACAATCTAGCTCCATCCTGCTGATCAACACCCTCACCAACCGGTGCTCCTACATTTGCACCATCTGCTCCTACATCTCCCAATGGTTTTCCAAAATGAAAATTACTGGCAGATATTTTTGCATCATTCTTCTTCTTCTTTCTTCTTCTTCTTCTTCTTCTTCTTCTTCTTCTTCCCCGCTTCAGAATCCTCCGCTGACAGATCAATATGATAATGCTCAAAAATGTGTGTCAGCAGTTTGCCATAGGGGAGAGCCCGATTAGGTGCCAATCTCGCGTACTGCATCATTTTCATAATGATGTACGGTAGGTTCAACTTGTTACCTGTATGCACACAATAGGTGACATAAGCTTCAAATGAATTTAAGCTTTCATGGTGACCACTGCGAGGTACAACATTGTGTTGCACAATGTATGCAATGGCGTGCGGAAGTGGTTTCAGCTGCCTCAGCTTCACATGCCTCGTGTCACCCGTATAATTCAGCATTATATCCCTATATGTCACATCCACATTAATCAGGTCATTGAACTTCTTCTTAGGCTCCCAAAATACTTTTGCACCTTCATTTGAGATTTGTAGAATCTCAGCTAACGTACAAATATCAAACTTTATTTGCACCCCTTTAACTTTGCTTACGGCTCCAATCTCTTCCCCAACTCCTTGGACAATCAAATTCTTATAAAACTCTTTCACCAAGTCCTCATAACACTTGGTATTTACCTCAAGTATTTTTTCCCAACCAATCTCTCTAAATCTGGCTGCTAGACCTACAGCCTCGAAAGAAGGAATGTCCACTTCCCTTCCTTCAGCTATAGCTTGCTTCTTTAATCTTTTGGGATCGCATTGGGGATAATCATCATTGAACCAGCCCCTTTCTTCATCAGCTTCTACCACTGATTTTCCCTTTTCCTTATCCTTTGCCATAGCCTTCTGCTTTGTTGGCACATGCTTTCCACTTGCTGCCATCTTACGGCCCATATACTAGTCCAACTCTAATTGTTGCACATATCAAAAAACATATTGGATAATCAACATTTAACACAAATTAAAGTAAACTATAACAAATTTAACATGCAGCCCTAAACCGTAAAATAATAAACAAAAGGGTCCAACCAAATTTTGACTGTGTAGAAGACCATCATCTGATTAATTTTGTTAAATCTTACAAATGAATAAAACAAAAAATCAACAACAAACTAAGCCTTATCCCAACTAAATGGGGCCAGCTACATGGATCCTTTCAAAACCAAATAGGGAAAACCTAGGTCCACATAAAGGGAAATAAAATGCAGGAGGAAGAAACACAGTCACAAATCCAGCCACAAGTCACCTACCTTGGGATCCCATGACTCCTCTCAAGTATCTTTTCAAATAAAAATTTCAGTCAACATATCTGAAACTTACATTGCATGAGTAGGTTATTTATAGCCTTCAAAAAGATTATGAGGTTCAAAGTTATATAAAAACCGATTACTCTTCACTTCAAGTTCAAAGTTCATAAAATGGATGTAGATACAGCTCTCCGAGGGATATGAGGTTAACCTTTGGCATTACATGCATGTAGGGGTTGAAACCATGGCAAAGACACTTCAATTCTACTTTGACTTCAGAAATTGCAAGCTGGTACTCTCCTCAACATCCAGTAATCAATAGGATTCCATTCATTGGCTACATTCTTTGTGATACAAGATTTCGATGAAATTACAATTAACACGATACTCAAGAATAGAACAACGAACCTCGATAAAACTTCTGGGACATTTACAATAAAGTTGTAACAAGCTGCAATAGACTGGGTCTCGAAGGAACAGACTGTTATGCTACTCATGCACAAGTGTTCTTCACGTACTTTTAGAAAGGAAATGTGCCACTAACCACACCTATCAAACAACTGACCTAGGGGTAAACTTGTTCAAGACTTACAATAAATAGATAAACAAATTGCACCAATTAAACCCACTTGAACAAGGAGACAAATGACAACCCAGATACACACAGTCACCCTTCATTATACAAGGTCACCGTTCAAAATAGCAGCTCGAAAAATTTAAACTAACCATTCTCTCTACAGGATTTACCAATTGAAATGAGAACCATTAAGACACACATACCCAAATGCATCAATTTTATGCAGTACACAGAACAACAAAATTAAACCCCTCCACAACCCCACAAAAAGGTAAAACAACAAATACTAAAAGAAACCGACCAAGTTATTACAGAGCATTTTTCAGCTTTAATCAACGACAAAATCAGGGTTTTGACCACATCATCAGGAATTTCCTTGGTAAGGGTTTTAAGAGTTGGTTATTACCTTTTGAACGAAGAATCGCAGAGACGAGACGAGACAATCTCAGCCCTAGATTTCTCAAAATCGAAGCTAAAGCTTCTCCTCTTCTTCTTCGTTCTCAACTGCCACTTCTTCTCCTCTGCTTCTTCTTCTCCTCTGCTTCTTCTTCTTCTTCGTTCTCAACTAACGACGCCCCTTCGATTTCTTCTCCAGCTTGGTATGGTTGCTTCATATTAGCCAAAAACGAAAACACAAAGGGGTCTTCTTCTTCTTCTCTCCTGCGATTTCTTCTCCAGCTTGGTAAGGTTGCTTCAGATTAGCCAACAATGAAAACACAAATGAAAATGAAATGGGCGGGGTGGTTTAGAACAGGGGTTTGTTTCGTAAATTTCAAAAGAATTTGAACTGGTTGTATATACGGTTACTGTACAACCGTATATACGTATAGGCTGGTAGTATGTAATACACCATTAATAAGATATACTATACCCAGTCGAACCGCCCAGATGGACCGGTTGGTTTGCATCAGACCGAACCGAACAGATCGAACTCTGTTCACACACTTAATGAGGTGGGTAATGAGTTTTTTTGATTTTTTAATGGGGAGGATGATCCGAGCCATCCGATTAGATCGGACGGCTCGCTCCACCGTAGTGCGCATTTATTACGCACTACAGAAGCAAAATTGTTTAAAATATGTTAAGCAACTGGGGCAGGAGAAGATGTGAAAGTATTGTAAGAGATATCAAATATTATATGGGTTTGTGACCCTACAATGGTGTGGCTTCTCATTCATCTTTCAATATAAACTAGTTGTTGTATGTATGAATGTTGGCATAATGGGACCTGGAGCTTCTCCAATGATATTTGACTACTGAAGTTGATCTCTCACCATCCATAGTCCTTCGATGATGATTAATTAATGTTACTATGGAAGATCCCTGTGGAGAGGGTGGTATTCATGTCAAGTCAAAGTCTCATCTGGATTAACGAGACTATATGACAATTTTGGTTGATGTATCATGTTCGATCATATGAATTTTATATGATGTATATGATCTACATTAATTAGATTTAAGAACGAAAATAAAAATAAATATTAAAATCTTAAGCCTAATACATAGATTTTTAAATTGTCAAAAAAACATTTTATCATAAACTTATTGTCTGAAATGGATTAAACTAACATAACAACACATTTCATTCTCAAGTCAATAAAACGAAGATTTTAACAAAAAGAAATTATAATAAAACAAGTTATGGCTTCTAGACATCGAGAAATAGATCCAATTTTTAAGTCAACGAGATCCTTATCTATTCAAACTTTGTACAAGAAATTGGGTTATTCTTCGAGAATGGTAAGACTCAGCTGTGATTAGGGCTACAATAGGGTTGAATTGGTTTGGGTTTCTTAAAAATCCTGATCATGACCTTAAAATACCTTAGCTCGGTTCTTATCCTGACCTAATGTTGAAAGACTAGATTAAATTAGACATTTAATCTTGATCTTAGCCTTTGACCCAAAATATTCTAACCCGGACCAGATTAACTCATCATGCAGGAGTTTGAACGTATAATGTTCTAGTGAATAGCACCCAACTTTGCTAATTCCAATCAATCTAAGCTTCTTTCTCTATGCCAACTAAAGCCTGGGGGTGCAACTTAATTAATAAAGATCAATTTATAAGGATGAGAAATTCTCTGAAAGCCGTAGGAATCCAAGTCTAATCCATGGTGTCATCCTACTAAAAAGAGAGCAAAATAAGGAGGAGAGGGGAGTAGCCAGTAAGGTAAAGTAAGCTAATTATGATTAAAATTGTTAATATTTCCTGTGGTTTTAATCCAACGAAGGTTTCGTGGTGTAGTTGGTTATCACGTCAGTCTAACACACTGAAGGTCTCCGGTTCGAACCCGGGCGAAGCCATTTTTGTTTTTGATAATTCTTTTTAAGGATAATTTTTAATGACAAATTATCACTTCTATGACCAATGTCTATTCCTTTTCTTTATTTTTTTAATTTTTTTACATGCACACCCCCACCTGCCATGAAACTTATTATTCCCCTTTTTGTCAAAAATTATAGAAAAGTCCTAGAATTCAAATAAATTTTAAAATATGACCAAAATTTCCTTATATGTTAAAATGACTCAAGTATTCGTTAGCTTAAACCCTATTTGCAAAGTAGAATTTTAGTCGATAGATAAAGAGATTCTCCCTTCACCCATCTTCTTCATCTCTCATTTGCTCAACTCAACTAAGGAGCAAACACCCATCTCCATTTAAGTTTAATCTTTGCAAATAGAGTTAAGCTAAGGGATACTTGAGTTATTTTAACATATAAGGGTATTTTAATTATATTTTAAAATTTATTGAATTCTAGGACTTTTCTATAATTTTTGGACTAAAAGGGGAGTCATAAGTTTCATGGCAGGTGGGAGTGTATATGTAAAAAATTTAAATTAAAAAAATTAATAATAATAAGGGCAACTTGGTCATAAAAGTGATAATTTCTCCTTAAATTGACTTTTCTATAGCATAGGGGAGGCAGATGTAAAGTTTCACCATCCATAGTCCTTTGATGATCATTAATTAATGTTACTAGAGAAGATCCCTGTGGGTATTCATGTCAAGGCAAAGTCTCACTGGATTAATGAGACTATATCTTGATTGGTTCAAAGTATAGAAACCTTGACTCAAACATATATATATATATATGATAATTTTGGGTCATATGAATTTTACATTATGTATATGATCTACGTTAATTAGATTTAAGAACGAAAATATAATTAAATATTAAAATCTTAAGAATGCATAGATATTTAAATTATTAAAAAAAAAAATTTAATCATAAACTTATTGTGTGAAATGGATTAAACTAATGTAACAAAACATTTCATTCTCAAGTCAATAAACAAAGATTTTAATATAAAGAAATAATAATAAAATGAAGTTATTAATTCTAGACATCGTCCGAGAAACAGACCAATTTTTAAGTCAACGACACCTTTATCCATTCAAACTTTGTACAAGAAATTGGGTTATTCTTCGAGAATGGTAAGACTTAAATGTGATTAATTAAGGGTTGAATTGGTTTGGGTTTCTTAAAATCCTGTTCCTGACCTAAAATACCTTAGCTTGGTTCTTATCTTGACTTAATGTTGTAAGACCAGATTAAATTAGACATTTAATCTGGATCTTAGCCTTTGACCCAAAATATTCTAACCAAATTAACTCATCATGTGGGAGTTTGAACATATAACGTTCTAGTGAGTAGCACCCAACTTTGCTAATCCCAATCAATCTAAGCTTCTTTCTCTAGCCAACTGAAGCCTATAGCAAATTGGGGGTGCAACTTATTTAATAAAGATCAATTTATAAGGATGAGAAATTCTCTGAAAGCCGTAGGAATCCAAGTCTAATCCATGGTGTCATCCTACTAAGAAGAGAGAAAAATAAGGAGGAGAGGGGAGTAGCTAGTAAGGTAAAGTAAGCTAATTATGATTAACACGTCTAATATTTTCTGTGATATTATTCACATGCAGGTTTCGTGGTGTAGTTGGTTATCACGTCAGTCTAACACACTGAAGGTCTCCGGTTCGAGCCCGGGCGAAGCCATTGTAGTTTTTTATAATTCCATTTTAAGGATAATTTTCATCTTGACCCCTAAGGTTTGGTCTAAGTCATTTTCATTTCTATGACCAAGTTCCCTTATTCTTTTTTCTTTTTATTATAATTTTTTTAGATACACACCCCCACATGTCATGAAACTCGTGACTCCCTGTTAAGTCAAAAATTATAGAAAAATCCTAGGATTCAAATAAATTTTAAAATATGACCAAAATACTCTTATATGTTAAAATGATTCAAGTATCCCTTAGCTTTAACTAGGGCTGCAATTGGGCCGGGCTGGGTCGGGCTTTTGCAATCCCAAGCCCAGCCCTATATGTTCTAATTTGAGTCCATTCATGCCCTGACCTTAGTTCAAAGCCAATGATTATTGTCCCTGGCCTTAAGCCTTATAGGGCCAAGCCAAGTCCATTCCAGCCCTAATTGGCCCTAATTGGGCCGGGTCGGGATCAGTTGGCCCTGGTTGGCTCTAATTGGCCCTGACCCTGATTAGCCCAGATTGGCCCTGTCCCTAGTTGGACCTAAAATAACAAATGTAAATTTATAAAATAATAATAATATTAATAAAAATAAAAGTATTACAAGTAAACTAAAAATAAAATTCATAGAAATATAAGATGATTCAAGCTCATACAAAATGATAAAATAGTCAATAAGTTGATAGTGTTGCTTTAAACATGAATAAACTCATACTCCATAATTCTATATTGATCTCTAAAAGTCTCTCATTGCTTTGATGATGGAAATTGAAAACCTCTCCCATTACTTTGGTGATGGAAATTGAAAACCCCTCCCATTTATATCCTTATTCAAAAAAAAAAAAAATCATATTTAAAACTTTGTAAACAAGTAAATCAACGATAATTTAGTATTGATGTTTTTTTCGTACAACAACAACAACAACAACAACAACAATAAGCCTTGTCCCAACTAAATGGGGTTGGCTACATGGATTCTTGCCCTCCAATCAATTCTGTTTGAGGCCATGCTAGATACAAGGCCTAAGCTATACATATCATTTCTCACCACTTCTCCTAAGGTTATCTTAGGTCTACTCCTAGCTCTTCTAGTTCCTTCAATATGGATTATATCACTTCTCCGTACAGGAGCATTTATAGGTCTCCGTTGAACGTGGCCGTGCCGCCTCAAACAACTTTCTCTAAACTTATCACTTATGGGAGCAACTTCCAGACCAACTCTAATATGATTGTTTCTTATCTTATCCATCCTAGTTTTGCCACTCATCCATCTTGGCATCCTCATTTCTGCTACATTGTGTTTATCTATATGATTCTTTTTAACAACCCAACACTCTGCACCGTACATCATAGCTGGTCGAACAACGGTCCTATAAAATTTTCCTTTAAGTTTTAATGGAATACGCCGATCACATAAGACCCTGGACGCACCTCTCCACTTCAACCACCCTATTTTAATTCTTCGGGAAACCTCATCTTCTAAATCACCTCTTTTACTTATGATTGAACCTAGGTACCTAAAACAATCACTCTAAGGAATCTCTTTATCGTCAAGTATCACCACCTCATCATCTGCTCGATCATGACTAAAGTTACAAACTAAATATTCTGTCTTTGATCTACTAAGTTTAAAGCCTTTTGATTCCAAAGCTAATCTCCATGATTCTAATTTGGTATTAATCCCCACTTGGGTTTCATCAATCAACACAATATCATCCGCAAAAAGCATACACCAGGGGACCTCATCTTGAATGTCTTTTGTTAATTCATCCACTACCAGTGCAAATAGATATGGGCTTAAAGTTGACCCTTGATATAGCCCAACTGTTATCGGGAATTCATTATTGTGTCCCCCCACTGTTCTAACACTAGTCACCGAACCATCATACATATCCTTAACTATATCTATATATTTACTTGCAACACTTCTTTTCTCTAGTACTTGCCAAATTAACACTCTAGGGACTCTGTCATAAGCTTTTTCTAGGTCAATAAATACCATATGAAGATCTTTCCTACATTCTCTATACCTTTCCATAAGTCTCCAAATTAAGTAAATAGCCTCTGTTGTAGATCTTCCCGGCATTAACCCAAATTGGTTCTCTGTAACTGTAGTTAAGTGTCTCAAATGGGTTTCAATTATTCTCTCCCATAATTTCATCGTATGGCTCATCAATTTAATACCCCTATAGTTATTACAACTTTGAATATCTCCTTTATTTTTGTAAATTGGAACCACAACACTTCTCTTCCAATCATCAGGCATTTTCCCTGTGCTCATAATCTTATTAAACAACTTAGTCAACCAAACTAGTCCATGGGTTCCTAAGCTCTTTCATACTTCAATTGGGATTTCATCATGACCTTATGTCTTGCCGAGTTTCATCCTCCTTAAAGCTTCTTTTACTTCGGACATGGAAATCCTACGTTTATAAGTTCGGACATTGGTGCCTTGGTGAAAAGTGTACGTCCGAAACATAAGTGCTTGAAGAATGCTCATTTAGTAAACTAGAGAAATAGGTTTCCCATCTTTTCTTAATATCCTCTTCACAAACTAATACTTTACCATCTCCATTTTTAATACATCTAACATGGTCAAGATCTCTACTCTTCCTATCCCTCATCTTAGCTATCTTATAAATAGATTTTTCCCCTTCCTTTGTGCCCAACTTATTGTATAACTCTTCATACTTCCTTTCCCTTGCTTTTCACGCAATTTTCTTACCTTCATTTCTATCCAACCTATACCTTTGAAGATCATCAACATCCTTAGTTCTTTGCCATGTCTTAAAATTAGCTTTTTTATTCCTAATGGCAGCTTGAACCTCACTATCTCACCACCACGTCTCTCTATAAGAATGATCTTTCCTTTTGATTCTCCTAGAACATCTTTTGCCACCTTCTTAATACACATAGCCATCTCATTCCACATTGCATTGGTATCCCCTTTAAAATCCTATTTTCCTTGTTTGACTACTTCATACAAATATAGTTATCTGTCCTTAATAAGTTTTTTTTTTTTTTTTTTCTTTCTCTGAAATATCACATTGGAGGCAAAAGAAAGATGTCAATATTCATGATGAGAAGTTGGGGTGTAGATTTGTTAGATATTAATTTTTTATATACTAGATTTTATTATTTATAATATATTATTTCGCCTTAGTCCAAAAAAAAAAATCAATGATTTTTTGGAACTAAAACTGACTTAATTCGAAAAATAAAAATTATCTTAACAATAATATAAAAGGTGAACTCATAGTCTAATATTATCAAAATGACTAAAAGTCAAAATCGAGACTTATAGTTATATCGATGTTAATGTGAAGATTAGGGTAAAAATCTAATACATGATCAAGGTCAAATTAACATTATGACGAGCCAAAATTAGGGTCAGGATCGAGCCAAAATTAGGTGGATGCTTACTACATTAGTAATGAAGATATAATTTATTTTTATTAATTTTTTTACAAAACATGATCATGTTTTTAAAATTTGACAGGTGTCAAATATTCACCCATGTTGATTATAATTAATTCCTCTCCATATGGGTGGAGGGTTCAAACTCAAATCAGGGCCAAAATCATGGGCCTAGATCAAGGCCAATATTAGGGCCAAGATCAGGGCTAGGATTAGGGTCAGGATCAGGGCCAGAATCAAGGTCAGAATCAGGAAATCAGGGCCAATCAGTGCCAGGATCAGGGCCAAGATCAGGGCCAAAATCAAGGCCAAAATCAAGGCCAGAATCAGGGCTAAGATTAGGCCAAAAACAGGGACGGGCCGGGATGGGCTAGGCGGGCTAGTGAGTAATCCCAGGCCCACCCTTGGCCCTAGTTCAAGGCCAGAATTTTGGCCCTAACCCACCCTTAGGGCCAAAATCTTTAGCCCAAGCCCTATTCGGGCTCAGGGCAGGCTTAGGGCGGGTCAGGGCCGCCAGGGCCAAACTTGCACCTCTAGCTTTAACCCTATTTGCAAAGTACAATTTTAGACGAGATAGATAAAGAGATTCTCCCTTCACCCATCTTCTTCATCTCCCATTTGCTCAACTCAACCAAGGAGCAAACACCCATCTCCACTTAAGTTTAATCTTTGCAAATAGGGTTTAAGCTAAGGGATACTTGAGTCATTTTAACATATAGGGTATTTTGGTCATATTATAAAATTTATTGAATTCCAGGACTTTTCCATAATTTTTGGACTAAAAGGGGAGTCACGAGTTTCATGGCAGGTGGGAGTGTGTATGTAAAAATTTAAATTAAAAAAATATATATAGAATAAGGGCAAATTGGTCATAAAACTGATAATTTCTCATTAAATTGACTTTTTCTATAGCACAGGGGAGGCAGATGCAAAGTTTCAGTTTTTTTAGACTAAAAGTGACATAGACCAAACCTCAGGGGGTCCAGATGAAAATTACCCTCTTTTTAATTACTTTTGGTCCAAGTTGAAAACGACTAAGCCAAACCAAAGTAAGAGGAAGAGGTACTAAATTCAAACCAAACTTAAGCCTCCGCTTAGTAATGTTGTGGAGGTATTGAATTCTTCGGTGGATTGATTGCAAGGTAAGGCCAAATGCAAAAGGAGGAAGGGGGTGGTTGTGCATGGTACACCATTGTGTTTGTTGATTTGGGGTATCAAGGTGCACTATGCACCTAGAGCAACAAAAGATTGGGAAAAAAACAACATTAGAGCGAGATTGGACAGAGCATTTGCCACTCCCAAGTGGATGCTAGACTTCTCGTAAACTGTGGTTAGTATAGAGACAACTATTGTGAAACCCAGCCCTAACCCTGACCCGGAAACCCTGTTGTTTGTAGGTCCAGCAACCCGAAGTAAGGCAAGAAGTCAGCTTTGGGCCATTTCAGTAGAAGACTTGATGGCTGGAGTGGAATCCTTGAGTATGGATGTCAGTGTCCCTTCTACGGAAACTGCACCCTGATGAAGATTGGATTAGTTGATGGACTTGGAGTGCTCTCTGTATTGGTTCGAAGGCATTTCTACCTACTAGGTATGTCACTTTAGGTGTGTGCAAAACCCCTTGATGTTTGGACTTGATATGAGCCTTCAATTCCCTGTTTTGAAGTTGTTGTTCTGATTGGTCGACTCATTAGTCGACTGGACCAGTCGACCAATCAATCGACCAATTGATTCTGTTTTTGAAATTTAAATCGTGGCTACTCTATTTAAGTCTAATCTCGGGAATACTCTGCCTCATCTGCCTCCTAAGCCTCTGGAACGAGTTAGAACCTTATTCTAATCGCTTCCCTTGCATCCTTGGTTGATATCTCGCAAGAACTCAAGCAATCTTCATCCTCCTACATCAAAGGTATGTGTATGATATCTTTCCTCTCTATCTCTGATTTTCTTTTCTTAAATCTGTTCTTGATTAAGATCAGGAAGATGATGCTGCATTCTTGCAACCATCTATTCCATGATCTCATCATATTCCTTGAGATCTATGATCATCATCATGATCTCAACCCTTGCCAATTGAATCCTGGAAACCTTAACCCTTGAAACCCTAACCTTGTGTGGTCATCAGGAGAACCTTTGGTAACCTCCCATGTGAGGGAAACCTCATGGGTAATGTTGAGGTTGATCTAAATTTAATATTCTTTAATTCTTCTTGTTGTAATTGACCAATCATTAATTCCCTCCCTCCTGTGATCTCAACCTTTTTCATGGGAGCCAAAAAGGGTGAAACCCTAATTTCTTGGATATATGTTTTTGACCCTGTTAACATCCAATCAATGTGTTTTCTTTACTAGAATCATAACCTATCATCCTCTAGTTCATTATCCTTGATCCATACTATATTCCCTTCATGATCTATGATTTAACCTAATTAGGTTAACTTTCTAGTTCCTGAGTTGTGACCTGTAAACTGGATTTGATTAATGGTTTGTTGGCCTCTATAGACTTAGATGTTTCCATTAAAGTTTCCCCCTTATTTTGTACCCTTTTGAACCGCCAAATCGGATTCATATTCTAAAAATTCTAATTTTTGAAGGCTACTGTCTCTGTTGGTCGACTCATTGGTCGACTGGGGCAGTAGACCAATCAGTCGACCAATGGGTACAGCAACCCCATTCTTGGTCTGTTTTGATTGAATTGTGATCTTTCCTTCTATGTATCTTTCCTAACTCATAGTATACACTTGTTTAAGACTCTTTTCTCAGGTTTAGTCAAGGTCTTACTTGATTCTCTAAGTTCCTTTACAAATTAGAAGGTAAGGACAGTTATTTCCTTAACTACATAGATTACTTGTTCTCTGGTTTCTACTTTGTGAAACTATGAGATTACCTACTATTGTTGTACTTTAATTCTGATCTCCTACTGTGAGAACAGTAGCACTTGTTTATATCATCTTTTTCATTATTCATGTTATATGAATTACTTATTACTGCTTAATCTGATTTTGCTTTTACATTCTCTTTTATATGATGAACTACTGGTTGTGTATGTCATGACTGATCTGAGAATGTGTTTGATTAAGTTTGGTTTGGGATTGGGAGGTGTCCTTTTGACACTTCTATCCTTGGACATTATCGGAAATAGTATGGGATGTTTCCGGGGTTGCCCATCGACACTTTCCCGAATCATTGGTTGTCATACCTAGGGCTGTCTAGTAGTATTTGGTTAGGTTGTACCCCTGTTATATCAGACCCGATTCGGAAAGGTATTGAGACCGAACGACCCGTGGTACCAATGGGGATTCATGGGCGCTCAAGACCGGTAACCAATCCGTGAGAGGACATGGATCACATTGTGGATACTCGAAAGAGGCCATTTATCGGTAGGGTTGCATATGGTTAGACTTGGGCTCACGGGCGCTCAAGACCGGTAACCAACCCGTGAGAGGACGTGAGAGCTTCCCGTTTACCATACGTGGATGACCTATAGGGTTGATGAGTCCGTAGTCAGGGACTATTAGGACTCTAGTGGAAAGGATACCGGAAAGGATCGCCAGGGGCGAGGAATGGAAGTATGTGGACCTGAGTTGATGTAACTGAGTAGATGACTTGCATTGGGCTAGGCTTTTCCCTGACATGCGCCGGTACTTATGCCAAATGGTTGTGAGAGAGTGTGTTGACTTAACCCCCTGCCATGGTTTGTCCTGAGGGATGCTGGACCCACTACCAAAAGGCGTTGTGTGATTGACCTACCCAAAGAAGTACAGTGCTATGACTTAAAGCATGTCTGCCATAGAGACCAGCATACATAGAGTTTAGATGCATACATACCTTACTTGTTTTATATTGCATTGCATCTTGTTATGGTTTGCTTCCATGTTATTTATGTTGTTATGGATTAACTACCTTCTTACGAGTTTCTTCGAAACTCATTCCTTTTGTACATTGTTTTTGTTAGACTATTCTACAGGTACTGATTACTATGGCGAACAGTACGATGAAGCACAAGCCAATGAAACGTACTACACGCAAGGTGTTGGCAACAATCAAGATTACTCTGATGATCCCTCAGTTGACCAAGCTGCGTACTATGATTAAAGACAACGTATATGTGGAACGTCTCAAATGGATTGATGAAGTCCACTATTTTGAAGACGTTATCTATAGAATAGAAAACCCTGATGTTAGATATTTCTCTTAGTTCCTTTGTTTTAGTTATCATTTCTTTTAGACTTACATTTTGTGTTCTGCTGTATTTTGTGGAGTGAGTTTCCGCCTCACTCTACTTCTTTCGATATGATTAAATCTGGTATCATTTTTTTACACTCTGATTATATTGATTATTCATTTCTTGACTTTAATCTTTTGTTTATAATATTTTAAACCTTGATTATTTCCTGTTTATGATTATGTTATTGTATATGTGGGAGGATGATTTCCTCAATACTTGATCTTCGGGGCTGTGGATCACACTCTCGAGTATGCCAGTTAGGGTACCGGCTGGGAGGATGTGACAACTATTTCCTCTAATCATGCTCTCATCTCTCTGAACATAGATGGTATACCATCTAGGGGTCCTAGACCTTCTAGATTTGAAGCCATGTGGCTCAAGAAATGAAGTTGTGAGGGTGTGCTATTCAAAATGCCTGGAATACAGATGAGGGGCTAGTGACTCCACAGATTTTATTCAAGAAGCTTGGGTGGTGCCAAGAGGAACAGAAGAAATGGAACAAGGAAGTATTGCTATCTTTTGTCCCGAATTAGCAAATTACAAGAAAGACTTGCTTACCTTGAAGGGCTTCCAACAACTAAAACTTCCCAAATACAAGCGAATGTAATAGCAGAAGAGGTTGAACACCTACAATGTGAGAAAACCTTTTGGAAACAAAAGTTTAGGATCCAGTGGCTTGATGAAAGAGAAAGGAATGTTGCATTCTTTCATGCAAGCGCAATGAGTAGGAGGAGGAGAAATAGGATTCTCAAAATTAAAGATGGTGAGAGAAATTGGTGTTCGTAAGAGGAGGACATTTATGAGAATTTTCCCAAATATTATGAAGACTTATTCTCCTCAAGGGGAAATGAATTTGAGGACCTAGAAGAAGCTTTAGAAGGCACCCAAGCTAAAGTCTCGGTTGCACATAATGAAATTTTGGTAGCTCAAAGGTTCGGGCAGCTCTATTGACATAAATTCCTCATATTTATTCTCTACGCTTGAAAAAATATATGGCTTTTTTATTGCACCTGAAATGACAACAAGTGTGTGCATTTCCCTATCAAAGCCCTTGAACTAACCTCCCCCTTAAGAGCCCAGTCATCCCCCCCCCCCCCCCGCCCCCCAATTCTTCCAATAATTTTGGGTTCTAATACATAAGGAGTTGCATTCTTTTTGTTTTCCATTTTATTAATACAGGCTTTATACCAAAAGGGAGTAATGAGACCCTAGTCTATCTCATACCAAAAAAGGAGAGTCTAGAAATGGTGCATGAATTTTGGCCAATAAGCTTATGCAGAGTGGCTACAAAAGTTCTTGCAAATAGGCTTCATGGCATCCTCTCAAAGATTGTTCCACATGCCTAATCAAACTTTGTGAAGGGACGATCCATATCTGACAACATCTTCAAAGCCCACAAAGCACTTCATTACTTGAAAGGAAGGAAGAAAGGTAAAACCAAGTTAGTGGCACTCAAGTTAGATGTGCAGAGGGCATATGACAAGGTTGAGTGGAGATTTGTGGCTGCAATATCAACAAAGCTAGGCTTTCAGTGGAGGTTTGTGGACTTAATTCTTAATCTTCTATCCTTTGTTACATATTCTTTCATCATTAATGGATTTAAGAGATTTATTATTACTTATTACTCCAGAAAGAGGGATTTGACAAGAGGACCCTCTTTCTCCAACCTTGTTCGTTATATGTTTTCCAGCTCTTACTAATTGATACATCAAAGAGAAACATAAAAAAATGTCAGGGTTATCAACATAAAGGGAGGAGTTAGCCACTAACCCACATGATGTTTACAGATGATTGTATCTTTTTTCTAAAGCGAAGTTGGAGAGTATCTTCACCTTAAGGGAGTGTATTGATAAATATTGCAAGGATTTGGGCCAAGAAGTCAACTATAAGAAATCATCTATGTGACTTAGTCCTAATACTCCATCAAGGATTAAGAGGCAATTCTCAAAAGTCTTCAAGGTTTCATATGGAGGAGCGCCAACTAAATTCTTGGATTGCTTGTAGATTTTAGAGAGTCTAAGGTAGAACTTTTTCACTCACTTAATGATAAGGTAGAAGGGAAATTCGACGGTTGGTCCAAAAAGCTCAGGGAGATTCTACCCAAATCAGTACCACTTGAAGCTCCTTAAGACAATATATCACAATAAGATAAATTCTAGAGCGTGCAGCTTTCTTCTGGGGTGGAATGAAGGAAAAAGCACCTATACACTAGATGTCCTAGAACAGGTTGTCTCAACCAAAATTTGAAGGGGACCTTGCTTTTAGGGACCCTTGGAACCACAATAGGGCCTTGTAAGCAAGGTAGCTTGGAGACCTACTACGAAGAGAGCAAAATAATGAGGAGAAGGGTGTAACTAGTAAGGTGAAATAAGCTAATGTTAGTACTTCCTTTGATATTAATCAAATGCAGGTTTCGTGGTGTAGTTGGTTATCACGTCAGTTTAACACACTGAAGGTCTCCAGTTCAAGTCTGGGCGAAGCCATTCAAGTTTTTGATAATTCTTTTTAATTATCTTTGGTCTAAGTTGAAAACGACTAGCCATACCGAAGTAAAAGGAAGACTTAAGCCTCCGTAATGATGTGGAAGAGTCTTGTCAATTTAGTAATGTTGTGGAAGAGTCCTGTCAACTGGTGGTATTGAATTCTTCGGTGGATTGATTGCAAGGTATGGCCAAATGCAAAAGAGGGAGGGTGGTTGTGTATAGTATACCAATGTGTTTGTTGACTTGGGGTATCGACGGGCGGGGAGATTGGACAGAGCCTTTGTCACTCCCAAGTGGATGCTAGACTTTCGGAAACTGTGGTTATAATAGAGACAACTATTTCCTCTGATCATGCTCTCATCTCTCTGAAAAACAAATGGTATAGCATCTAGGGGGTCTCAGACACTTATATTTGAAGCCATTTGGCTCAAGAATTGAAGTTGTGAGGGTGCGCTATTTAGCATGCCTGGAATAAAGATGAGGGGCCAGTTACTCCATAGATTTTATTCAAGAAGCTTGGGTGGTGTCAAAAGGAACAGAAGAAATGGAACAAGGACGCATTGGCCAACTTATGTTCTAAATTAGCAAATTACAAGAAAGACTTGCTTACTTTGAAGGGATTCCAACAATTAAAACTTCCCAAATACAAGCGAATGTAATAGCAAAAGACTTGGAACACCTCCTACAACGTGAGGAAACCTTTTGGAAACAAAAGTCTACGATCCATTGGCTTGATGAAGGAGAAAAGAATGTTGCATTCTTTCATGCAAGCACTGTGGAGGAGAAATAGGATTCTCAAAATTAAAGATGGTGAGGGAAATTGGTGTTCGTAAAAGAAGGATATTTATGAGAATTTTGCCAAATATTATGAAGACTTATTCTCCTCAAGGGGAAATGAAGATGAGGACCTAGAAGAAGCTTTGGAAGGCACCAAAGCTAAAGTCTTAGCTACACATCATGAAATTTTGGTAGCTCAAAGGTTCAAGCTGTCACATCCCCCCAGCCGGTACCCTAACTACAATACCCGGAGGTGTGATCCACAACCCTGAAGATCAAGTTTCAGCAATCATCCTCCCACATAACACAATAGTATAATCATGAGCAATAAAATAATCATTGTATTACTATGATTAAAAGAATAAACAATTAATGGATCTCAGAAAGATCTCAAAATATAATCAGAGTGCGAAAAATGATACCAACATAGTCAGAGTAAAAGAGTAATAAACTCTAATAGTCAAATGCGGAAGAATAGTCAAATAAAGTATTACATCTGAAAGAATTAAAGAAGTCTTGAAAACATCCTAAGTACTATTCATAATATGTCTCTTTGTCAAAAAGATAATGTCTATATTCAAAGACCTCCATATCTAATATGGGGTACTCTAGCTCTAGAATCGGACTAATCTTGGTATGCAAAGTCATCACGTGGACATTCTTCACTGTGATGTTCGTGATCGCCAATACTCTGTATACCGTACGGATCACTCGTCGTAGTCTCGTACTCCTAGGTCTTGGCATCATCAATACCTGCAGTAAAGTCTAAAGCAAACATTGTCCCCGAAGGGTGAGCTCAAAAGAACTCAGCAAGTAGTTCAAATATAGATAAAAACTCAATTAATATTCAAGAACAAAGCATAATGCAATATGATATGAGACAATGTGCAAGTATGCATCTAACTCTAACATATGCTAGTCTCTAGTGGCGGACATGCATTAAGATAGAACATCATATTCCTCTGGGTAGTCTCAGTCACTCTCCCTCACGGCTCTTAAGCATGTCTTTTGGGTTCTACATAGTAGTTGGGTCAAGGCATCCATCTCAGACTATCACCATGGCTGGGGTTTAGGTCACCACTCTCTCACTCCACCATTGGTATGAGTATTGGCGCATGTCAGGGTTATACCTAACCCAATGCACATAATCTACTAAGTCATATCAACCTTAGGGTCGAATACTTCCCTTTCTTGCCTCTAGCAATCCATTCTAGTACCTTTCCCCTAGAGTCATTGTATCATATGGCTCCAACCAACTCAGACTACGGATTCTTAACCCTATTGTTCATCCACATGTAATGAATAGGAAGCACTCATGTCCTCTCACGGGTTGTTTACTGATCTTGAGTGCCCATAAGCCTAGGCTTATTATAATGTGACCCTACCAATGAATGTCCCTCACAATGTGATTGTATCCTCTCACGGGTTAGATACCGGTCTTGAGCGCCCACAATCTCAATTGCTGCACGGGTCACTCAGTCTCAATGCCCACGCCAATAGAGTGAGATATGACAAGGTCTCTAACCAAACACTTATAGACAAATCCTAGGTATGACATCCAATAATCAAGGAAAGCACCAAGGGGCATCAAAGGAAAGCATCATATACCACCTCCACTGATGTCCCAAGATAGAAACACCCAATTAGCATTCCTCATTCCACAATCACAACCTAAGCATTCACATTAAAATATGATTCCAAATATAACATCATATCATAATGTATTCACATTCCAAACATTCACATTCTTACAAATATGCATAGCACATGATGAATAACATTCTGAAATTATAGAGGCACATCTATCATGAATAAATCCTAAAACAATAATATAGATCATGCATTCAAGTTTTATTACCAAATAGGAAAGTAACTTGTGTTATTTGTAAGTGAACGTCCTCACCGTGTTGTCGACTTTTAACCTTCGAAGAGTAGATCAAAAGGTAGATTCAACCTTGCCAAAGAAACCCTAATAATACGATGATTCAATGTTAAAAACAAACCTTAAAAGTTCGAAGATGGAAAGAGGGCAAAATAGGGGATTTTGCTCTCACTGTACCCTTTGGTCGCTTGGCCTGGTCGCCCGGGGCTGACAAGCCAATCGACCAAGGCTATTATGTACGGATAGTAAAACCTACAATTGATCGAAAACTCATCGTTTGGACTCCAAAATTGTTTAAAAACTCTAAAATAATAGTAGGACACTATGTGGTATGATTTAGGCATCAATCATGGTCAACAGAGCGAAAACCTAACCAGTCCTAATATAGGTTTCATCGAAATCAAAACTGCAGATTCACGGATAGACTAGAGTGAAGGGGATTCACTCTAAGACTAAGGAAACAGTAGAATAAGGTCTAAAATCAACATAGCATGAATTGGAAATCAAATTAATCAAGGATAATAACAATCATATATATTCATGCTAGGCTTTTACTGAAATCACACTATGAAGTTCACGAAAGAACTAGAGTGAATGGAGATTCACTCTAGAACTAAAAGAATAGAAGTGTAAGTCATTACAATAGTTTAACACCTTCTCCAAAGTATTTACAGTAGGTAGAGATAAAAGAGAAAGTAGAATTAGAAGGAAGAGGGTGATTGCTAACCTTGAAGCAGAAGAATCACTGATCGGAAAACTACACAATACTTGGAAATATTCCTTGACCTTGGAGAGAGAGCTCTAGAATGCCTTTGACGATCTCTGACAGCCTTATGACACAATGACACAATCAACTTCTAATACCTAATTTCCAAAAAATACCAATTCTGCCTCGATACTGGTTGGTCGCCTAAGCTGGTCGCTTGGGGCGAACAAGGCAGGCTGCCAACCTATTCCACTTTGGTCAAAATTGAATTTTGGTCCTCTAAACCTAACTTCATCTTGGGTCCCTTTCCAAGTTGTAGAAGGGTCTTGCTTGGTTTTTCGGGACCTTCCACTTGTGTCATTATTGTACTCTTGATCCATCTACCAAGTCCGTCATCATTCAAGCTAGATATTCTTCCGAAATCTGCCAAGGTTTCTATCTTAGCATCATCTCCATCTACTTCCATTGGTTCCAATTCAAATCCAATGGGTTCAATTTAGATGTCCCACAATTGTCTTCTTTCCTGCACTTTGGGTTTTCGGACCTAAAATATAGATTTTTGGGATAGGGCTGTGAGGGATTTCACACGAGCAGCTCTATTTGACATAACTTCCTCATATGTGGTCTCTATGCTTGGAAAAATGGCTTTTTGATTGCTTCTGAAATGACAACAAGTGTGTGCATTTCCCTATCAAATCCCTTGAACTAACCTCCCTCTTAAGAGCCCTGGTGTAGATGGTCCCCCCCCCCCCCCCCCACAATTTTTCTAGTAATTTTGGGATCTAATACATAAGGAGTTGCATTCTTTTGTTTCGCATTTTATTAATATAGGCTTTATACTGAAAGAGAGTAATGAGACCTAGTCTCATACCAAAAAAGGAGAGCCAAGAAATGGTGGAGGACTTTTGGCCAATAAGCCTATGCAGAGTGGCTACAAAAGCTATTGCAAATAGGCTTCATGGCATCCTCTTAGAGATTGTTCCACATGCCTAATCAGGCTTTGCGAAGGAGCGATCCATATCTGACAACATCTTCAAAGCCCACGAAGCATTTCATTACTTGAAAAGAAGGAAGAAAGGTAAAACCAAGCTAGTGGCACTCAAGTTAGATGAGCAGAGGGCATATGACAAGGTTGAATGGAGATTTGTGGCTGCAATATCAACAAAGCTAGGCTTCCAGTGGAGGTTTGTGGACTTAATTCTTAATCTCCTGTCCTTTGTTACATATTCTTTCATTATTAATGGATTTAAGAGATTCATTATTACTCCAGAAAGAAGATTCAACAAGGGGACCCTCTTTCTCTGACCTTGTTCATTATATTTTTTCAAGCTCTTACCAACCTGATACATCAAAGAGAAACATAAAAAAATGTCAGGGGTATCAGCATAAAAGGAGGACTCAACCACTAACCCACTTGATGTTTGCAGATGATTGTATCATTATTTCTAAAGCGAAGTTGGAGGGTATCTTCACTTTAAGGTTGTGTATTGATAAATATTGCAGGGTTTCGGGCCAAGAAGTCAACTATAAGAAATCGTCTATTTTCTTTAGTTCTAATACTCCATCAAGGATTAAGAGGTGATTCTCGAAAGTCTTCAAGGTCTCATATGGAGGAGGGCCAACTAAATACTTGGTATTGCCTGTAGATTTTTGAGGGTCCAAGGTAATTTCACTTACTTAGTGATAAGGTAGAAAGGCAACTCGATGGTTGGTCCAAAAAGCTCTTTAACCACACAAGTTGGGAGATTCTACTCAAGTCAGTACCACTTGAAGCTCCCTAAGGCAATATATCACAACAAGATCAAGTCTTGAGTCAACTGCCTTCTTTTGGGGTGGAATGGAGGAAGAAACACCTATACACTGAATGTCTAGAACAGGTTGTCTCAACCAAAATTTAAAGGGGACCTTGCTTTTAGGAACCCTTGGAACCACAATAGGGCCTTGCTAAGCAAGGTAGCTTGGAGACCTTTTTTCAAATCTGGAGGTGGGGGAGGAAAATTTACAAAGGATATTTACTTCCCCACAAAGTCTTTACTTGAGGTAAAAGTGGGGGGCTCACCCTCTTCGGCATGGAGGAGATTTGTAACAACCCCCGTAATTCTAACCCGGGATCCATATTGCAGGTCTGAGTATTCAAAGACCCAACTGAGATAAGTTGTGGACTATTCGGATTGAAGTCCATGATTTATACCTTGGGCCCATGAATCTAGATTCCGCTGATGAAGAACCGCCATACCTGGGTACCCAAAGGAGAACATGTTTGTATTTTATTTTAGTTTTTATGTTTGACGAGGATGGAATTTGCTTTCATCTGAAACTTTTAAAATAAGTTAAGCAACTGGGGCTGACTGAACCAAAGACAAGAGAAGATGTGAAAGTATTGTAAGAGATATCAAATATTATATGGATTTATGAACCCTACAATGGTGTGGCTGCTCATTCATCTTTCAATATAAACTAGTTGTTGTATGTATGAATGTTGGCATTTTTATCACCCTTTGTGTGTGTGTATATATATATATATATATATATATATATATATATATATATATATATATATATATATATATATATATATATATATATATATATATATATATATATATATATATATATATATATATATATATATAACCATCCATGATGATCATTAATTGAGGTTACTAGGGAAGATCCTTGTCGCGAGGGTGGTATTCAGTGGTATTCAGTGGTATTCATGTCAAGTCAAAGTCTCCTCCAGATTAACTAGATTATCTCTTGATTGGCTCAAAGTATAGAAACCTTGACTCAAACATATATATACTAGTAAAAAACGTACGTGCAAATGCACGTAGTGATATATGGGGAAAAAATCGAAAGAAAAAAATTGAAGCAACTATAAATTTGAAAAAAAAAATTTGAGAAAATAATCATGTTAAACATCATTTTATTTTATGACTTTTGAAGTCATTAATTTATGTCTATAACATTATTTATTCAATTCTTAAGGTTATTTTTTAATTTAAATAATAATAACTCATTAGTGTCATTATAATGCTTAGGTATTCTTTTTCTTATTTCAATTTATAAATTTTTTTGACTTTGATATAAAAGGTACTCCAAGAGCAGAATGATTTATCTTAAGGGGCTTTACACCAAATAGTAAACAAGATATATATATATATATATAAATCAAGCATCATTGAAATTCTTTTGATGTTTATATTATGACCGAAAAATATTTGATGTTTATGTATTCTTTTGAATATGTTTTTATTTTTTATTTTATTTCTTCGTTATTCATTTTTAACATACATCATTTTAAAGTATGAAATAGTTCGGCTATATAAAATTTAAGAGGTGCTAACAGAGCCTAGTATGCTTTACTGTACATTGGAGAATTTTGTACTAATAGAAAATAAAATATATAACATGAGCAATCAATTCCTAATGATGGCAATTCGTTGGTTTGTTAAGATTGGATCTCAATTTAAAAAATAGAAAATGAAGAATAACATAACTAAAGCAAGAAAATTTACCAAGTTTAGAAAGGGTGACAGGGTTTCTTAAATTGCATGACGATTTATTAAATTTCTTCTTTTCCACTTCCATATAAATAATTTACAATTTAAGTGACACATTTATAGATGTTCGGTCTTAAACTTGTAAAGAAGCTTTTCTTCTTCAAGAAGGTGTTGTCAACAGACTATTACCTTTTCAAACTTGTCAATTTTTTTCTCTTTTTTTGAAGCCAAAGTTTGTGCGTACCTCGATTAAATCCTCCTGGGGTAGCTTTGTACATATATAGCAAGGTTTCACCCTTAACCTTAAAAATGTTCAAACTCTTGACCTTGTAGTATGAGTTTTTAAATCTTGGAGATCACTTGTACATCAGTGGGCATTTTCTTCCTTATTTTTTGTACATTACTTTTAATTGAGAATAGTGCTGGCCAGATCATGTGAGACAAATCATTGATAATGTTGGACAACTTGAGATAAGTTCTATATGTATGCATAGATGCTTTCTAACAGGGTACATGATTATATTGAATCTCTGCAAAAGGAATTGAGTAATGCAATTTAATAAGACATATGTAAGAAATAAAACACTTCAAGAGATTCATTAGTCTAAACGGAATTACTTTGTAGAATTGTTATGCATAAATTCAAAAGTTATCAATTTATGCAAATACAAGAAATTAGATAAACCAAATTAAATTAAAATCACTAGATATTGAATCTTGAATATTTTCTAAGAGGGATATAGAGAGCGAAGACATTGAGAGAGATTGAGAGAGGTCAATAATTAAATCGAGAGAGAAATTAAGAGAGGGATTAAAATTAATGATAAATTAATAATAATTTATGACTAAAATGTCTAAATTATCCTTGTAAAAATAAGTAAAGAAATAGCAAATAGTACAACATTATTGGTATTTGGAACAATGATAAGGACAGAAAATGACAGAAAAAGATTTGCGAAAAAGGTAGAGTACATGCTTTTATAATAGTAGTATAAAACGCATTCCACGAAACAAGGTAATCATAACTTTCAGCCGCATTTGGGCACGTAGTTATGCGGTTATACATAAGGTTAATCCCAAATATTGGGCACATGATTTATAAAATATCTAGAGCTTGATATAAAATAATAGAGTATATTCCCGTGCCCAGTATAGTGGTAACGAAGATGTCAGCTTCTGAAAGCACATCTTCAAGGGTCAGGACATTGAAACCTTCCATCAAAGCTTGAAAAGCACAGATGGGGTCAATCTCAGTCAAAATGACACGGGCACCAGACTGCTTGAGAGCGGAAGCACATCCCTTGCCGACATCTCCATACCCTGCCACAACTGCGATCTTTCCAGCAATCATAACATCAATAGCTCTCATCAATGTAAGTAAATATATCCAACTGTGTTTCCCCTCCATCAATGGTATCACATTCTCCTAGTGGAACTGAAAATTTCCATAGATGGCCATATTATAATCAACTTGAATGTTACAAACATAATAGTTTGCAAATTTGAATGTTACAAATGTTATAGTTTGTAAACTTAAGGAGTGCATATATGATTTGCTTGAAATTTTAAAAATAAAAAACAAGAGTGGATCGATGTTCTTACCTGTCTCACTAGCAACTCTCCTTGCAATTTTTTTGTTCTCAACAAAAATGATTTTCCCATCAATTTCTCCAAATATCCCTTCTCCTGGAAAATTTTCAAATTCTATGACATTTAATATCGTTTTGGTTGAATGGAATTAGACCTTGCATTGTCAACAAGAGCAGCTGCCATTGGGTGACTTGATTTACTCTCAACGCTTGAATTCCTTCAAAGTTCAAAACATCCAATAGCTTTATATAAAGAGTGGAAAAAAGAAGAAACTTATTTTGGTCGCAATGAAGGAGATTGGACTGTACCAGTAAATCAATGTGTTGAGGCTAACATCACGAGAGAGTTCTAAAATCTGTAACTACAAATTCTCCTCTATCGTTCCAGTCTTATCGAAAGCCATGATTTTAATCTGAGCTAGAATCTCAAGATTATATCCTCAATCCCAATCTCGTCATCAATAAATTGAATATAAAACCATAGAGTATATCCTCAATCCCGGGCAATGAAGTAATAAAGAAACATAGAATATAAAATTAAATACAAAGAATAATAATAAAAAAAAAGGAGAAAAAGAGAAAGATAAATAAATTGAGAAAGAGTACCTAATTGTAGAGTATATTGTTTTCCAAATTTTCTTAACCCACGCATATATAAAGGGAAGAGAATAAATAGGAAGAAAACAAGGAGAGAAAGGAGATACAAGAGAAAAAAATAGGGATTGAGGAGTTAGTTTTTAATTAGGAATGAAATTTTGAATACATAATAAGATTCTTTTTTCAAAAATTTCCTTAACCCACTTTTATAGAAAGAGAAGAGAATAATTAGGAAGAAAAGATGAGAGAGAAGAGAGGAGAGAATAAATAGGGATTGAAGAGTTAGTTTCTAATTAAGAATAAAATTTTGAATACCTAATAAGAATTTTTTTTTCAAAAATTTCCTTAAGCCACGTTTATAGAAAGAGAAGATAATAAATAGGAAGAAAAGATGAGAGAGAAGAGAAGAGAATAAATAGGGATTGAGGAGTTAGTTTTTAATTTGGAATGACATTTATGCCCATTATTTTACCTTTAAAAACTGTTCTCAATATTTGGGGGGCCAAATAGTGACATTTCACATGTGGAAAGAGACTGAGAAAATTATGGAAAATAAGAGAATTAACATTATTTTAAAAAAATCCCTGGGCCCTTCTATATGTCCGCCCCTGCCTAAAAATGAATCAAATTAATGATGACAAGTCAATAAATCGGTGAAAACATTCAAAAGAATCCAAATTTCAAGTTCTGTAGCAAATTCGAAGAGCTAATAAGAAACTCTTCGGCAATCATTAAAATCTTCTAAAACTTTGACTGAAACTTTCCTAATCCTAAGGGGAGACTATATCAAAATTGCATACCCATCCACATAGGGTAATTGCCTGCAATTATCCTTTTACTCTTCAGTCCTATTTCTAGTAGGAATCCTCAATAACTCCAAATTTAAAAACTGCTTTAGTTGAAACTTTGCAACCTAGGCTTGCAGTTGCAGAGTTGAACGACTCCATTAATTGGGTTGCTTGCTGAATTGAAAGATAAAGTGAAGGAAAATTTATACATCTCAATTCTTCTATACAGTTGTAATTCTGCTATAGTCTTAATCAGATTTTGATTTTGAATTAATCTCTCAAGAAAAGTAATCGAATCCAACCGGTAGCTGGTGAACACAAATTTACCTCATGAACTGAGGTTGACTTTTTGATCAAGCTCATACCTGCGAAATCCCATCTTCAGCTTCATATTGGAGTAGCAGGCTTTAGCTTCTTCTCTATTCTTACTGAGAAGGAAACCCTAGAATATGAAGAATTTTCTGATCAGACGATCTGAAACTTAACAAAAAAAGAAGAAGCAAACAAATAAAATATATAGAGAGAGACTGAGATACCATTCATATTGGAGTAGCAGGCTTTAGCTTCTTCTCTATTCTTACTGAGAAGGAAACCCTAGAATATGGAGAATTTTCTGATCAGACGATCTGAAACTTAACAAAAAAAAAAAAGCAAAAGATTGGTTTCCGCCTACCTCTTGTAGATACCAACCCTAAGAAATCGATCATTCCGATCTTTTGAGATCGATCATTCCGATCTTTTGAGATCGATTATCGATCCATCTTCCTTCTTCCCCCATCGTCCTTAGGGATTGGTTTCCGCCTACCTCTTGTAGATACCAACTGGAAACTCTAAGAAATCGATCATTATGATCTTCTGAGATCGATTATCTTATCGATCCATCTTTCTTCTTCCCCCATCGTCCTTCTCACCATCGTTTGGCCTTTTCTGCAATAAGATAACAAACACATAGATTTAGAGAGAGCGAGAGGGATTTAGAGCGAGTTCGAGAGGGAGAGGGATATAGAGAGCGAGAGACTGAGATTGAGAGAGGTCGTGAGAGATAGTGGTGATTTAGAGAGAGATTCAGAGAGACTTCGAGAGGTAGAGGGATAGAGCGACAGAGTTTGAGAGAGATTGAAAGAGGTCACGAGAGAAATCGGGATTAAAATTAAGGATAAATTCATAATAATTCATGATACAATGTCCAAATTATCCTTGCAAAAATAACTAAAGAAATAACAAATAGTACAACATTATTGGTATTTAGAAAAATTCTCGGACCAAGAACGGACGAAAAAGATTTGCGGAAAAAAGTAGAGTACATGCTTTTACTATAGTAGTATGATATATATATATATATATATATATATATATATATATATATCTATGATAATTTTGGGCGATGTGTCATGTTTTTGATCATACGAATTTTACATGATGTATATGATCTACGTTAATTAGATTTAAGAACGAAAATATAAATAAATATTAAAACCTTAAGCCTAATGCATAGATTTTTAAATTGTCAAAAAAACATTTTTATCATAAACTTATTTTGTGAAATGGATTAAACTAACGTAACAAAACATTTCATTCTCAAGTCAATAAACAAAGATTTTAACAGAAAGAAATAATAATAAAATGAAGTTATCGCTTCTAGACATCGTCCGAGAAACAGATCCAATTTTTAAGTCAACGACACCTTTATCCATTCAAACTTTGTACAAGAAATTGGGTTATTCTTCGAGAATGGTAAGACTTAAATGTGATTAATTACGGCTACAAAAGGGTTGAATTGGTTTGGGTTTCTTAAAATCCTGTTCCTGACCTAAAATACCTTAGCTCGGTTCTTATCCTGACTTAATGTTGTAAGACCATATTAAATTAGACATTTAATCTGGATCTTAGCCTTTGACCCAAAATATTCTAACCAAATTAACTCATCATGCGGGAGTTTGAACGTATAACGTTCTAGTGAGTAGCACCCAACTTTGCTAATTCCAATCAATCTAAGCTTCTTTCTCTATGCCAACTAAAGCCTATAGCAAATTGGGGGTGCAACTTATTTAATAAAGATCAATTTATAAGGATGAGAAATTCTCTGAAAGCCGTAGGAATCCAAGTCTAATCCATGGTGTCATCCTACTAAGAAGAGAGCAAAATAAGGAGGAGAGGGGAGTAGCTAGTAAGGTAAAGTAAGCTAATTATGATTAACACGTCTAATATTTTCTGTGATTTTAATCATACGCAGGTTTCGTGGTGTAGTTGGTTATCACGTCAGTCTAACACACTGAAGGTCTCCGGTTCGAGCCCGGGCGAAGCCATTGTAGTTTTTGATAATTCCTTTTTAAGGATAATTTTCATCTTGACCCCTAAGGTTTGGTCTAAGTCATTTTTTTTTTGGTAAACTGTCTAAGCCATTTTTAGTCCTATAGAAAAAGTCGATTTAAGGATAAATTATCATTTCTATGACCAAGTTCCCTTATTCTTTTTTCTTTTTATTATTATTAGTTTTAGATGCACACCCCCACCTGTCATGAAACTCGTGACTCCCCGTTTAGTCAAAAATTACAGAAAAATCCTAGAATTCAAATAAATTTTAAAATATGACTAAAATACCCTTATATGTTAAAATGACTCAAGTACCCCTTAGCTTAAACCCTATTTGCAAAGTAGAATTTTAGACGAGATAGATAAAGAGATTTTCCTTTCACCCATCTTCTTCATCTCCCATTTGCTCAACTCAACCAAGGAGCAAACACCCATCTACACTTAAGTTTAATCTTTGCAAATAGGGTTTAAGCTAAGAGATACTTGAGTAATTTTAACATATAGGGTATTTTGATCATATTTTAAATTTATTGAATTCTAGGACTTTTCTATAATTTTTGGACTAAAAGGGGAATAAAGAGTTTCATGGCAGGTGGGAGTGTGTATGTAAAAATTTAAATTAAAAAAAAAAAAAAAAGAATAAGGGCAAATTGGTCATAAAAGTGATAATTTCTCATTAAATTGATTTTTTCTATAGCACAAGGGAGGCAGATGCAAAGTTTCAGTTTTTTTGAACTAAAAATGACATAGACCAAACCTCATGGGGTCCAGATGGAAATTACCCTCTTTTTAATTACTTTTGGTCCAAGTTGAAAACGACTAAGCCAAACCAAAGTAAGAGGAAGAGGTACTAAATTCAAACCAAACTTAAGCCTCCGCTTAGTAATGTTGTGGAGGTATTGAATTCTTCGGTGGATTGATTGCAAGGTAAGGCCAAATGCAAAAGAGGAAGGGGGTGGTTGTGTAGGTACACCATTGTGTTTGTTGATTTGGGGTATCAAGGGGCACTATGCACCTGGAGCAACAAAAGATTGGGAAAAAACAACATTAGAGCGAGATTGGACAGAGCATTTGCCACTCCCAAGTGGATGCTAGACTTCTCGTAAACTGTGGTTAGTATAGAGACAACTATTTCCTCTAATCATGCTCTCATCTCTCTGAACACAGATGGTATAACATCTAGGGGTCCTAGACCTTTTAGATTTGAAGCCATGTGGCTCAAGAATCGAAGTTGTGAGGGTGTGCTATTCAGCATGCTTGGAATAAAGATGAGGGGCCAGTGACTCCACAGATTTTATTCAAGAAGGTTGGGTGGTGCCAAGAGGAACAGAAGAAATGGAACAAGGAAGTATTGGCTATATATCTTCTGTCCCAAATTAGCAAATTACAAGAAAGACTTGCTTACCTTGAAGGGCTTCCAACAACTGAAACTTCCCAAATACAAGCGAATGTAATAGCAGAAGAGGTTGAACACCTACAATGTGAGAAAAACTTTTGGAAACAAAAGTCTAGGATTCAGTGGCATGATGAAAGAGAAAGGAATGTTGCATTCTTTCATGTAAGCGCAATGAATAGGAGGATGAGAAATAGGATTCTCAAAATTAAAGATGGTGAGGGAAATTGGTGTTCGTAAGAGGAGGATATTTATGAGAATTTTGCCAAATATTATGAAGACTTATTCTCCTCAAGGGGAAATGAATATGAGGACCTAGAAGAAGCTTTGGAAGGCACCCAAGCTAAAGTCTCAGTTGCACATACTGAAATTTTGGTAGCTCAAAGGTTCAAGCAGCTCTATTGACATAAATTCCTCATATTTATTCTCTACGCTTGAAAAAATGACTTTTTGATCGCACCTAAAATGACAACAAGTGCGTGCATTTCCCTATCAAAGCCCTTGAACTAACCTCCCCCTTAAGAGCCCAGTCATCCCCCCCCCCCCCCCCAATTCTTCCAATAATTTTGGGATCTAATACATAAGGAGTTGCATTCTTTTCTTTTCCATTTTATTAATACAGGCTTTATACCAAAAGGGAGTAATGAGACCCTAGTCTGTCTCATACCAAAAAAGGAGAGCCTAGAAATGGTGTAGGACTTTTGGCCAAGAAGCCTATACAGAGTGGCTACAAAAGTTATTGCAAATAGGCTTCATGGCATCCTCTCAAAGATTGTTCCACATGCCTAATCAAGCTTTGTGAAGGGACGATCCATATCTAACAACATCTTCAAAGCCCACGAAGCATTTCATTACTTGAAAGGAAGGAAGAAAGGTAAAACCAAGCTAGTGGCACTCAAGTTAGATGTGCAGAGGGCATATGACAAGGTTGATTGGAGATTTGTGGCTACAATATCAACAAAGCTAGGCTTTCAGTGGAGGTTTGTGGACTTAATTTTTAATCTCCTATCCTTTGTTACATATTCTTTCATCATTAATGGATTTAAGAGATTTATTACTACTTATTACTCCAAAAAGAGGGATTCGACAAGAGGACCCTCTTTCTCCAACCTTGTTCGTTATATGTTTTCCAGCTCTTACTAACTGATACATCAAAGAGAAACATAAAAAAATGTCAGGGGTATCAACATAAAGGGAGGAGTCAGCCACTAACCCACATGATGTTTGCAGATGATTGTATCTTTTTTTCTAAAGCGAAGTTGGAGAGTATCTTCACCTTAAGGGGGGGGGTGAAAAAAAATAGGGTGGGGGGGGGGAAAAAAAAAATAAAAAAAAAATTTTTTTGTGTGTGTCCTTATACTCCTTCTAAAGAAGGGGGGGGGGTTTTTAAGGTTTGTTGGTTTTGTGGGGGGGGGGGGGGCAAAAAAATAATGGGGGGGGTGGGGGGTTTAGGGGGGGGGGTGGAGGTTATTTTTTTTTTTTGGTAAAGGGGAAAGGGGGAAGGGGGGTGGGGGGGTAGAAAAAACAGGGGGGTTTTTTTCAATTCAATTACACTTTTTTCTTTTTTATTTTTTTTTTTGTATTATTTTTAATATAATAAAATAATAAACGTTTCATTTAAAATTGGATTTATAAGTGCGGAAACTTTCCTTTGTTTATTTTAGGAAAGTGTGTTATATAGTCCCACATTGGAAACTGAGATGTCGGAATCCAAGTTAATTAATAGGTACTGCCTATTAAATTTGATTTAATATCAAAAGACATGCCAATGCGTGTGCAGGTGTACGAGCGAGGACGGTGTACCGTCCCGAGCGCACGCGCGCACGCGTGGGCGTGGGCAATGGGCTGTTTAGGCTTTTGGGCGCATTTTTGGCGCACGCACTTAGCACTTAGCACGCTTCGAGCGAGATCAGATCTGAACCGTCTATTTTGATCAACGGCAGATCTAGGGCGATGGAAGTAGATCCATAAATGTCATCTTGATGGTTCAATCTGGACCGTTAGATCGTGCGGCCGAACGATCCAACGGCTCAGATCTGAACGTTGGCATTTGTATCCCTACAGAGAGGTGCACCCATACGAACAGAGTCATGAACTGTTCAGTAGAGGCACCTCAATGCCTATATATTTAGGTCTAGCTTCACAACAGCAGAATAGTGAGAAAAACCCGAAGTCTTCTCTGTTCTTAAGTTTTGCAAGTGCTCAGCAAAACTCAAGAGATTCAACTCGAAGTTGGGCTTCTTTGTATCCTGGGAGACGGTTCGCAATACCTCATAGCACCTTGGTGTGAGGGCGAATTACGTCTTAAGGAAAGCGACGTTGTAACGCGCCTAGAAGTTCCAGCTCAAATACTGTGATCTTGTTTCCATTTCTTCAACAATCTTAAGACGTAATTCCTTGTTTGAGATGGCACAGTCACTGAAGCAACTTGCGATGGATATCATCAAGTTGGATCGTTTTGATGGAACTAACTTCAAGCGCTGGCAGAAGAAGATGCATTTCCTGTTGAGTCAATTAAGTGTGGTGTATGTACTGACGACACCCAAACCAGAAGAGAAGGAGAATGAAACGGTTGCAGAGACGCGAAATAGGCAGAAGTGGGAGACTGATGACTACTGTTGCAAAGGTCATATTTGCAATTCACTGTCTGACACTCTGTTCGACATGCACCATGAGAAGCAGTCTGCAAAAGAAATATGGGATGCTTTGCAGAACACCTATCTAGTGGAAGATGCAACAAGCAAGAAGTTCCTTGCAAGTAAGTTCTTTCGATACACTATGGTAGATAATAGAAAAGTGATGGAACAATTTTTTGAAATAAAACAAATCCTCAATCAATTTTCCCAACATGGTATGAAAATGGATGAAAGCATTGTTGTCTCAGCCATTTTAGACAAGCTGCCTCCCTCCTGGAAAGACTATAGGAAAAGTCTGAAGCACAAGAAGGAAGATGTCACTCTTGCAGAACTAGAGAGTGATATGCAAATTGAAGAAGAGGACAGAATCCGTGATGGAACTGATACCTCTAAAGTTCTTGTAGTGGAGGAAGGCAAAGACCCTAAAGAGAAGAAAGACTCTGACAAAGGTAAAATGAAGAGGAAGGGGAGCTCAAGTTCTAATTCTTACAAGAAGCAGAAGTTTGATCCGAAGAAAAAGGGTCCTTGTTATCATTGTGGCAAAATGGGTCATATCAAGAAGGAGTGTCGGCTTCTAAAAAAGAAGTCAGATAAATCAGATGACAAGAACAACCATAAGGAGAACCTAGTGGCTATGATTTCTGAAGCCAATGTTCTTGGTGTTGATACTTCCTGGTGGGTCGACTCTGGTGCTACCAGACATGTCTGTAATGACAGAAGTTTCTTTTCTGAGTATAAGTCAGAAGAAGATGGGAGTATTCTCTACATGGGAAACGCATCCACTGCTACAGTGAAAGGAAAAGGGAAAGTGAAACTTGAGTTCACTTCTGGAAAAACCCTCACTCTGACAGATGTTTATCATGTCCCAGAAGTTAGGAAGAACCTTGTGTCTGCAAGTCTTTTAAGTAAATTTGGGTTCAAACTTGTATTTGAGTCAGATAAATTTATTCTGACCAAGGGTGGTTTCTTTGTGGGGAAAGGATATATGTATGAGGGTATGTTTAAGTTAAATGTTGTTCCTATTTCAATGAATAAAGTGAATAATTCTGCTTACATGCTTGGTTCGTTTTCTTTATGGCATGGTCGTTTAGGACATGTGAATTTTCGTAAAATGAATGATATGGTTAAACTAGACTTGCTTCCTAAAGTTAATCATGATGTAGATAATTGCAAAACGTGCATGCTGACTAAGATTACTAGGAAGCCTTTTCCTAATGTGAATAGAGATTCTAACATTCTAGATTTGGTACATAGTGACGTTTGTGATCTCCACAGTACCCCTACTCGAGGAGGAAAGAAATATTTTGTAACATTTATTGATGATTGTTCCAAATTCTGTTATGTATATCTCTTGAATACCAAAGATGAAGTTTTGAAATATTTTAAAATATTTAAAAGTGAGTCTGAGAATTTTTGTAAGACAACAATCAAATGTCTTAGAAGTGATAGGGGTGGGGAATACTATGACCCTGTATACTTTGAAACTGTGGGCATAGTACATGAGGTTACAGCACCTTATTCTCCTCAGCAAAATGGCGTGGCAGAAAGGAAAAATAGGACTTTAATGGAAATGGTGAATTCTATGATGTCCTATTCTGGTTTAAGTAGTGGTTTCTGGGGTGAAGCATTATTAACAGCCTGTCATATACTAAACAGAGTTCCTTTCAAGAAGAGCCCAAAGACCCCATATGAACTTTGGAAGAAGCGAAAACCAAATTTGGTGTACCTTAGGATTTGGGGCTGTAGAGCTATTGTGAAAATCCCAGAACCAAAAAGGAAGAAACTAGGTGAAAGAGGTGTTGAGTGCATTTTCTTAGGATATGCTTTGCATAGCAAAGCATATAGGTTCATGGTTATTGAACCTAATGACTCAATAGAGTTGAACACTATTATTGAGTCAAGAGATGCCATTTTTGATGAAACCAGATTCTCTTCTATCCCTAGGACCACTAGTTCTTTAATTGTGAGAGATATAAATGAAGAGTCTCAAACTCAAACACCTAGTGTAGAACCAAGAAGAAGCAAAAGGCAAAGGACAGAAAAATCTTTTGGCCCAGATTTCTTTATGTATCTAGTTGAAGGTACTAGAGAAATTCAGAGTAATCAAACCTTATTGTCTTTAAATGTAGAGACAGATCCTAAAACATATGAGGAAGCTATGAAGTCACAGGATGTTGCTTTCTGGAAAGAGGCCATAAATGATGAAATGGACTCCATCATAGGAAATAATACTTGGAAACTAGTTGATTTACCCCCTGGATCTAAAACAATAGGGTGTAAGTGGATTTTCAAAAGGAAATTAAGGGTTGATGGAACCATTGATAAATTTAAGGCAAGGTTAGTGGCAAAAGGTTTCACACAAAAGGAGGGCATAGATTATTTTGATACTTATGCTCCAGTGGCTAGGATTGCTACTGTTCGAGTTTTAGTTGCATTGGCATCTATATATAAATTTGTCATTCACCAAATGGATGTCAAAACAGCATTTCTAAATGGTGAATTAGATGAAGAAATTTATATGCAACAACCTGAAGGGTTTGTTGTGAAGGGACAAGAGCATAAGGCCTGTAAGTTAGTGAAATCACTATATGGACTCAAACAAGCACCAAAACAGTGGCATGAGAAGTTTGACTGAGTAATTATGTCGAATGGGTTTAAAATACATGAGTCCGACAAATGTGTGTATAGCAAGTTTTCTGGAGGAAAAGGTGTGATAATTTGTTTATATGTTGATGACATGCTTATATTTGGTACTGATTTAGAACAAGTAGAAATTACTAAAAAGTATTTGTCTGCTAGTTTCGATATGAAAGATATGGGTGAAGCTGATGTCATTTTGGGCATTAGAATAGTCAAACATGATGATGGGTTAATGTTGACACAATCTCATTACATTGAGAAAGTGTTGAAGAAATTCAACCACTTAGATTGTTCACCTGTTAGTACACCTTTTGACTCCAGTGTCAAGTTAGTACCAAATGATGGAAGAGCTGTGTCTCAAACAGACTATGCTAGTGCTATTGGTTGTCTAATGTATGCAATGACCAGTACAAGACCAGATATAGCATATGCTGTAGGAAAACTTAGTAGGTACACTAGTAACCCTAGTAACCTACATTGGAAAGCTGTCTTTAGGATTTTTAGATACCTAAAGGGAACAACTAGTTATGGCTTAAGATACAGTGGGTATCCTACTGTTCTTGAAGGGTTCAAAGATGCTAGTTGGATAACAGACAGCGAAGACCACTCATCCACAAGTGGTTGGATATTCACTCTTAGTGGGGGTGCAATATCTTGGGGTTCAAAGAAACAAACCTGTATTGCTGATTCTACTATGGCAGCAGAGTTCGTGGCGTTAGCTTCTGGTAGTAAAGAAGCAGAATGGCTTAGGAATTTATTGATAGAAATTCCAATATGGCCAAAACCCATGCCACCAATATCGCTTCATTGTGATAGTGAAGCAACCTTGGCTAGAGCCTATAGCCAGATTTACAATGGAAAGTCAAGACATATTGGACTTAGACATAGTTTAGTAAGGCAGTTGATAGTTGATGGAGTAATTACCATCGATTTTGTAAGATCAAGTCAAAATTTGGCAGATCCATTGACAAAAGGTCTTACAAGGGATTTGGTCAAAAATACTGCAAGAGGGATGGGTCTTAAGCCCATTTCCTAAGATCACCAACAGAGGAAACTCGTCTCAATACTTGAGATATCAAATTTGAGTTCAATGAGTAAAGTACTCTGTATGGAGTGGTCTGCAAGCACTAATAATATACCATCCCATAAAGGAGTGCTTGGTTCCTGTAATGTAGATGGAGGATGAGCTATATGTTCTTAATAGATCTATAACAGTTCTTGTTGAGGTGTTTATTACAGGACACTTCTGATAGATCTACCTAAGTGAGTGCATGAAGTGAGGGCCGCTTCTGTTGAGTTTGGGCTTAGACTCTAAGGCACTCATGATACCGGGATAGAGACACATGGCCTTATCAGTGTCTGTTTTTGGAGAGTATTCGGAGAAGAATTCAAGTGTGTGAGATACGTCCAGCTTGTCATCATAGAATTATCAGTTCAAAGACTTGTCTACTGTATACTTCTGATTAGCTTTGATGGATTTCACTAAGTGGAGGTTCAAGTCTAAGTACACCTACCATTTAAGCATTTGGTTCCCAGTTGCTGTTGTGTATTTACTTTCATTATATTGAAAATAGTGGGGGAATGTTGTATTATTTTTAATATAATAAAATAATAAACGTTTCATTTAAAATTGGATTTATAAGTGCGGAAACTTTCCTTTGTTTATTTTAGGAAAGTGTGTTATATAGTCCCACATTGGAAACCGAGATGTCGGAATCCAAGTTAATTAATAGGTACTGCCTATTAAATTTGATTTAATATCAAAAGACATGCCAATGCGTGTGCAGTGTACGAGCGAGGACGGTGTACCGTCCGAGCGCTCGCGCACGCACGCGCGCGCGGCGTGGGCAGTGGGCTGTTTAGGCGTTTTGGCGCGCACGCACTAGCACTTAGCACTTAGCACGCTTCGAGCGAGATCAGATCTGAACCGTCTATTTTGATCAACGGCAGATCTAGGGCGATGGAAGTAGATCCATAAATGTCATCTTGATGGTTCAATCTGGACCGTTAGATCGTGCGGCCGAACGATCCAACGGCTCAGATCTGAACGTTGGCATTTGTATCCCTACAGAGAGGTGCACCCATACGAACAGAGTCATGACTGCTGCGGAGAGGCACCTCAATGCCTATATATAGGTCTAGCTTCACAACAGCGAGAATAAGAGAAGAACCCGAAGTCTTCTCTGTTCTTAAGTTTTGCGAGTGCTCAGCAAAACTCAAGAGATTCAACTCGAAGTTGGGCTTCTTTGTATCCTGGGAGACGGTTCGCAATACCTCATAGCACCTTGGTGTGAGGGCGAATTACGTCTTAAGGAAAGCGACGGGGACACAAGAAAGGGGCGGGGGGGGGGGGGGCTAAAGGAGGTGGAGTGGGGAAAATCTACGAAGGATATTTACTTCCCCGCAAAGTCTTTACCTGAGGTAAAAGTGGGAAGCTCACCCTCTTCGGCATGGAGGAGAATTGTATCAACCCCCGTAATTCTAACCCGGGATCCATATTGCTAGTCTGAGTATCCAAAGATCCAGCCGAAATAAGTTGTTGACTATTCGGATTGAAGTCCATGATCCATACCTTGGGCCCATGGATCTAGATTCTGCTGATGAAGAACCCGCCATACTAGGAACCCAAAGGAGATCCAGTAGAAAACCTGATGGACTGGGAAAGTGTGTGTCTAGCTAGAGTCATGTTGAGATTGAAGATGTCCGAGATCAAGGTAAGAACACTCCCACATGTTGGCTAGGGTTAGGCTAGTGTTGGGGATCAATCGGATGAGCAAAGCACCCAAGTACTAAAAAGTACTAGGGGCATTTCAGTACTTGGGTGCGGTTGCTTAAGGCAGTTGATTGTCCCAACCAATCACCCCAAGCAACCAACCAGGTCTACTTATGAGAATTAAACCCTATTTTGCTCTAGCCCTATATAAATAACCAACCACGAGTTATTTTTGTATTATTATATTTGTGGAGGTTGTTGTAGACGGTTGGGAGGCAGAGAACACGTGTCCAAAGGTGAAGAACTCTTGGTTCGTGGAGAAGCTTTGATTCTTTATTCGTTTAACAAATTGGTTAGAAGTAAGATGATTTCACATTCTTTCTATGTACTTCTCCTCTTTAGTAGTGTGAATTCTTTCTTCCATAAATTTGTAGATGGTGAATTGTGATGGTTAATATCGTTCCATCAATGATCTCGATTAGATCCTACCAAAAAACGGATCCTCATATCTGAGTCAATGGTTGATTTAATTGAAGGAGATGATGTGATTATTAAACCTTTAGTCTTCATGGTTTTGATTTGTGATTGACTTTTAATCATGTTAAGAACGAAACTCAGATTTAGATCATCCCAAAATCAGATTGAAGATGGGTGATCAAAAGTCAGAATTTCGAACTTGAGAATTTGTCTGTAAGAGGGGCGGTCGCTCAGGGCAATTGATTGGCCCAACCAACTACCATAAGCGACCGGCTGGGTCACAGAAGCCCTGTTAGTCTAGGTTTTGCTCTATTTTGACTTATGTTCTTAATGTATCTTTATAATCCTATTATAAGTGATCTTTGAGGTTTTGTAGAATTGTTAGTTGTGAGGTTTGATTGCAATGTCTTTTACACTTCTATAGGTAAAGTTACATTCTTGCATATATGTATTGACATGATCTATGATGAGTTGTTGATAACTTTATATGCATTACTACTTTTATAACTTGTTGTAACAGTAGTTTATTTGATTCATTGATAGTTATATGCTATGAATGGTGATTAGATGTACTTCAATTAAGATGTTGAATGACTGGTTATGTGATAGTGAATGATGATGTGATGTAACTATGATTGAGGTATATATCCTTATTGGGTATCCATAGCTTGGGATATCAGGGACTGTGGTATGGGACATTATTCTCTGATGCCCCCAGCACTATTATGGTTTTTGGATGACATACCTAGGAGGTCTAGATTGCATGGCTAGGTACCCATGCATACTACTACCCTTTCGGCAGGGGTATTGAAGCCGAATGACCCGTGATAACTATGATATGACTTTGTTTCATCCTATGACGGTAGCCAGTCCGTGCATAGATTCAACGGTCCACTGTTGATCATGCATTGATAGGGTTGCATATGTTAGGGTTGGGCTCATGGGCATCTAAGGAGCGGCTGGGATTCGAGAGGGGACATGAGAGCATCTGCAGCAACAATATGTGGATGACCATAGGGTTAGGGAATGGAGTCCAATAGAGGTAGCTAGTCCATGAGGATTCCCATTCCTAAGTGGAGAAGGATACTAAATCAAGTTGGTTGGTGCCATAGGGGAAGTATCTGGACCACATGTAGTATGTCACTATATGACCTTGCATTGGATTAGAATCCCCGACATACGCCAATACTCATACCAATGGTCATGGTGAGAGAGTGTGGACCTAAACCCCAACCATGGCTGTTGACAAGAACTGTACCCCTTGCCCGAGATCCCAATAGAGGATAACCAGTCCGTGATGGATCAGAGTGACTAGACCTACTCAGAAGAGGGTGGTGTTATATCTTAAAGCATGTCTGCCATATTAGAGACTTGCATAGTTAGTTATGAGATGCATCCATCTTATGCATATCATCTTGTACATATGTTACTTATCTTGACATGATGTTGATATGTATATGATATATGTTTCCTGGCAGGAGTTCGCAGAACTCATTCCTTTTGTGGATTATTGTTAAACTAAGCAAATGGAGATTCGGGTCGGGAGAACTTCCGCAGGACTGGGATAATTCCTGTGAAGAAACTTTGGAAACGCCAGTGGGAGGTGGCGATGTATACCATGAAGCCACCTGCAGGAGCTTGGAGTGTGCTTACAGCTCCCATTGACGGCAGGAGGATTTAAGTGGTTCGCCATTTTGAAAAATCGATGAAGGAAGGTTGGATGACCCCTTTCATTGAGAAGCTAGAAGAAAAGACTACCGCCTATGAAAGAGAATAGAGAAACAACCAAACTTAATATTTATTTGCTTCCGCTAAAACTCCATTTTTGAACACAATTATTTTATTCTTTTCTTTTGATTATTCATTTTTGAAACATTGGACTTATGTAATTCCCTTTTATTTAATTATTTGGATTATTCTTGCTCTTGATTTGTTATTATGTATATTTATTGTCATTGATGGGTAAACCGTGGATCTTGTGACTGTAGATCGCACCCACAGGTTGTCAGGCGGGACCGATACAACCGGGTGGGGTCTAACAAGAATTCATGAAGGGAGTGAAGTATTGAAAAATGGATTAATGTGGCATATTGGTGATGGAAGCAAAATTTTAATATGGGGGGGGGGAACTATGGATAGCTTCGTTGAAGAGAAATAAACTTTTTAAAACATTACAGAAATTTAGAACATTACAGAGGGAGAAGAATGCAGAGATTTAGAACATTACAGAGGAAGAAGAAAAAGTAAGGGAAACATCACTCTAGGGTTGAAGAAGAAGAGAACTTTTGAAGCAACTTCTCTCCAAATTCGACCTCTATAGCAATGCTCCTCTCAAATTTGTCCCAAACAACCTTTTCCACCAAAAAAATGTTTTTGGCTAGAGTCTCTTCCCTTTTTATTAGCTAGTCTCTTAGATTGGTAGGTCTCTTTGACTCAATCTAATATATTCTAGAACTTTCCTAAACCATAATCAAATACAACTCACAAGCGTACTCACTTTCTAATTACAATCTGACAAAAAAAGGAACTAAAATCCTAAAGCCTTTAGATCTCCTCCTTTCTACATTTCTACTTGGGGAGTCTTCTTGAGAGTTTGAGTGTATCCCAACTTCATGCACAAACTTTCCTTTTTTGAGTGCAATATGATCTAGCCAAATTTTCATGATGCTCTTGCAAGATTTGTTTGGTGATTTCCTTCAAGCACAAGTAATAGATCTTAATTAAGATTTGCTAAGAAATACATAAATTACGAAAATTATAGAAATTAAAAAGCAAGGGAGCCAAATACTAATTTTCATACAATATTAGGGTAAATTGATATAAAACAATTGTAAACACAAACAAATGAAGACAATTAATTAACCAAAGTAATATGCGTAAAATGAACTTATCAAGAGGAAAGAATTTGGAAGGAAGAACTTATAAAAAGATACTTCTACGAACATAAAGTTGCTACCATATTAAAAATTCCTCTTGTTTTGTTCCCTAGGGAGGATGCAATGAAATGGGGAGAAGGTAATGGCAACTTTTTTGTTAAGGCAGCATATCAAATTTTGGAGGAGGAGGACGAAGAGAAAAACAAGGACAAACCTTCATCTTCATTAGATCATGGCTGGGAAGCCATTGAACCAACACAATGGAAGGATTTATGGAAATTAAATACTCTGCCCAAACTCAAATCATTTCGCTAGAGAGCAAGGAATAATTTATTAGCCACAGTAGAGTGTCTTCAAAGGACATGTGTGAATCTGGACAATAAGTGTGGAGCATGCAGAGAAGGAGAAGAATTGGTTATGCACATTCTCTTCCACTGCCAAATTGCAAGTGTTGCGTGGTTTGGTAGCCAGATATCATGGAGAGTTTCTTTATGCTCAAAATTGATTTTTGGAGATTGGTTCAAAGTCTAGAATGCAATGAGGGAACAAGGTTGGAAGGATGCAGAATGGCTACGAAGTTTTTCAACCTTCATTATGTGGACACTTTGGAAAGCCTGCAAAGATAGGATTAAAAGGAGAAAGGTTTGGCATATGGATTGAGGAAATAATTTCTCAAGCACAGATGTTGCATGAAGAATATTGGACGGATGGCCATCAATAGAACCCTAAAAAAATGGTGTCTTAGAGTAGAATCATGGCGGCTGAGGCAAAGAGTTGGTCACTTTCACCACCCCCCCCCCCCCTGTTCGCTTGAGCAAAGATGCGGCATGGTAGGTGAAGACGGGGAAGGGAGGACACTCTTGGCTACCAAAGATAGGGATGGGAAATCGTTGAAGGTTGTTTCAACCCCTCTGCAATTCACATCAATTTTAGAAGGACAAGCTTTGGCGGTGAGAACGGGTCTTCCGTACACCATAGGGGAAGGTTATGATTTCGTGAAGGCAGAGTCAGATAATATGCAATTAGTTCACACCATTAATGGTTTCATGGAGTCTTCATTTCAATCCTCCCCATTATACAGAACATCGAACTCAACTCCTCTAAATTTTTTCAGTTTTAAATGATGTATGTCCCTAGACGGTCTGATGTAATAGGAGATCGTTTAGCCAGGTTGGGCCGTTCCTTATCAAAAGTAAAGGATTGGTCGGTTACCACTGCATGACTATTAGTGCTTTGCTCAGCCTTGCCGTCTTCACTAGTTGAATGAACATGGTTATCACCTCCCCCCCCCCCCAAAAAAAAAAAAAATCATGTATGTAAGCTAATAATGCATATGAAACATCTAGATAGAGTACATCAGAATGAGGGAAAATTACTTGATTAGCCACAACTACCTTTATGCTGACAACAATAGCGACCCATTGTTTCATTTGACAAAATTAGTGAGTTATAGGTTTGAACTTACATAACTAGCCAAAACAATAACCATATATCATCCATTTCTTGCAGTTTCATCCCCTTCTCTTTTCTTCCCATGTTATGGCTCCTCGTCTTCCTTCGCCTGAAATAGGGGCTGAAATGCCTAACCCTCTTCATCTATTGCTAATCATTATACTTTTCACAGCGGTAATTTGTTTCGCATGAAGAAGGCGCCTTCGTGGGCGGCAAACATTGCGTTACCCGTATTGTATTTTTTTATGATCCTTCCGCCACTCTGCGAACCCCATTTCATTGCTCAAATTCTTCCAAATTCAGTCAAAGTCGAGGAAAATCAATTGGGAATTGGCCTGACCCTATTGGCTGATTCCCTAAAATGCTGATGATTTGGAAAATTATCAAATTTTGATGCCTAGATTTTGGATTGATATCCATTACTAGTCGGTGATTTTCATTTCAAGGTTTAGACTCTGATGAATGAGGCACCCAAAACTAAAGTTGAATGGGACAATGATGGTGTAGTACTGGAGTAAGTAGTTTATTCATTGGAATTCAAAGAAGACGAAAAGGTTCATCTACACCAACCACAGTTTTCTCATCGATTGCATCAGTATGTGGTTCCATTAATCTACCCAATCTACAAAACCCTGTTAGTTTTGAGATTCTGACGCCAGTTGAGATTCTGGTTGAGGTTGCTATGAGGGTGGATGAGTCTAAACCAACACCTAGTTTTGGTCTTTGTTTGTCATGCTACCATGACATAGATGAGTTAGGGTTGCAACGCCTGTTTCAACCAGGAAAAAGAGGAGCTAAACCATACGAAGAAAAGAGAAGGGGGCAAAACTGTCAAAAATGAATAATGGTTACTATTTTGGCTAGTTTTGTAAGAGTAAACCCAACACTTTCTATTTTTATTAATAGAACATGAATCCATTACATAAATTTGAAAAAAGGGTCTCTCCTGGAATTTTTATCAGTTATCCCTATGGGCAAAAAGATTATCACATCTTTGATCTTTTGTCCAAGAAGAAAATAATTAATCGTGGTGCTATTTTTCATGAAAATATTTTTTTTCTTATTCTTTCCTATCTTCCACATCTCCTGTTGGTTCCCCTGTATTACCCTTACCAATCTCAGACACTACATCAGAAACCAACAATATTGTCAACACTACACCAATGGCACCTATTCACCCCACACATCCTCCTTCCCCACCACCCATTGTTCCCATTGATTGTCCGAAGTGATCACAACGACCCCTAAGGTATTTACAAGATTAAGATTGTGCCTTACACCTATCCCAATCATTTTCATCTGATCCTGGTTTTGGTACACTGCACCCTTGGTTAATTGTTTAAATTATTTCCATTTTCCCCCACCTCATGTTGCATTTCTAACCTCACTTTCAGATGTTGTTGAACCTACAACATTGCTGAAGCAATGAAAAAGCAATGAAAAGCCAAGAATGGCGTGTGCTATGCAATTTGAAATTGTAGCCCTAACGAATAACAACACTTGGTCACTTGTTCCCTTACCACCTGGCAAAAAGCCCATTAGCTCAAATGAGTTTATTGCATTAGGTGGAATTCAAATGGGTCCATTGAGCGTTATAAAGCTTGTTTGGTGGTTAAAGGATACAATCAAATTGAAGGTGTGGATTATCATGTCACATTTGCCCATGTGGCAAAACTTGTAACTATACGTGTCATTCTTGGTCTTGCTACTGCACGTGGTTGTTGCATTTACAACAAATGGATGTTCACAATGTGTTCCACTAAAGAGATATCAATGGGGAAGTTTACATGGTTCCACCACCAGGTTATCATCGAAAGGGGGAGAACCTAGTGTGTCACCTACATAGGTCATTCTATGAGCTCAAATAGGCCTCTAAACAATGGTTTGCTAAGTTCTCCATTGCATTACATGAATGTGGATTATTTCACTCCCAAGCAGACCATTCTTTGCTCACACTAAGAGATTGAAAGGATATTGTGCATGTTCTCTTATATGTGGATGACATTGCTATCATTGGTTCTAGCAATATTTTAATTCAATCTGTCTAAGACATGCTTCACCAATGTTTTCACATTAAGGATCTTGGTATGCTCAAGTATTTTTTGGGTGTTGGTGTTACCGTTGTACCAAGGGCTATATTTTTGTCAACGAAAGTATGTCTGAGACATCTTATCTCATTGTGGGTTTACCAGCTCTCATCTTGCCAATACATCATTGGGGCAAAACCTTTGATTGACAAATTCAATGGGTGACATTCTCACTGACCCTAGCACTTATGGACACTTGGTTGTTCAATTAATATATCTAACTATTACTTGGCCTGACATTGTGTATGTCGTGAACATTCGCAGTTAGTTTATGCACCAGCCACATCAACCTCGTTTAGATGCTACTCATCGACTTCCACGTTATCATAAGGCTACCCACGGTCAAGGCTTGTTCTTTTCTACTGATTCACCACTTCACCCTCAAGCATATTGTGATTCAAATTGAGCCACTTGTCCAATGACTCATCAATCCACAATTGGCTATTGTATCTTCCTTAGATCGAGCCTTGTTTTGTGGAAGACAAAAAAGCAACATACAATATCATGTTCTTCGGCTGAGGATTAATATCAGGCAATGGTTGTCGCCATATGTGAACTCACTTGGTTGTCTCAACTATTACATGACATTAGATTGCCTATTATCCGTCCAATTCCTTTACTTTGTGACAATCAAGCAGATCTCCAAATCGCTACAAGCCCTATCTTCCATGAGCATACAAAGCACATCGAGATCTACTGTCATGTTGTATGAGAGAAGCTCCAACAGGGTCTTATTAAGCCGGTCAAAATTGCCACGACTAAATAAATCTCTTATATTTTTACTAAATCACTTGAGCGTGGACACTTTGATTAACTTATATTCAAGATGGGCGTTCAAAATCTCCACGCTCCAACTTGAGGGGAGTTTTAGCATGACAATTCACATCATTAATCTACTTTATTTGCGCCCTTCAATCTAGTTAGCTAATTTGTTGATAGTCAAAAGATCATTTATGTTAGCTAGCTAATTGATTGATTCTACATCTCTCTAAATTGATTGTAAATACCTTCTTTGTACATTTCATTTTTAAATAGACATGATCTGTTGTGTATCTTGTATGTATATCTCTTAAGATATTGCAATAAAGCATGCCAATTTACAACCCAATATGCACGTTTAACATCTATATAGATCATCCAAACAATAGTAGAGTAGGAGACAATTTTTTTAACCAGATCAACTTGACCCCTTTGTTCTACTACACAAGTCATCTAAAGAACATTTTTGGCCTCGGACTAGATCTGGAAGTAGAGGAATTGACCCATTTCCACTCTGACTCCTAAAAATTTACATTTAGGTTCAAAAATATTATGTGTATTTTATCAATAAAATTTTATTTACCAATAGTTAAAAAAGAAAAAAAAAATCTCACCCCTCTATGTGGGGCTGACCATGACCAAGAGGGTTAGGTGTCAAGATTAAAAAAGAATCTTTGTGAAGAGTCATCTTTATTACAGGAGGGCTGCTTAATTTGCTTTGGTCCAATCATAATTCCACAAAAGCCCATCTATTGAATGCTAAGTAAGTCCCATTTCAAATGAAGTTTCAAGAAAAATTCATTGTCTCACCCCCTTTCAGTTATTTATAGCGTTTTATGATCACCAATTTCAAAAAATAATAATAATAATAATAATAATAATAATAATAATAATAATAATAATAATAATAATAATAATAATAATAATAATAATAATAATAATAATAATAATAATAATAATAATAATATTATTATTATTATTATTATTATTATTATTATTATTATTATTATTATTATTATTATTATTATTATTATTATTATTATTATTATTATTATTATTATTCTTGGCTTTTTATAATAATAATAATAATAATAAATCATTTGTTGTGCACATCTCTTTGCTGTGCATAGTAGCACAATTTTATACCAAATAGAAGGTTGTAATTAAAAGTTTGATTTTAAACTAAAAAAATCTTCAACAATCTTTTAGTTCTTTTTTTTTGTTTTCTCAGCCAGTTATTTGGTATATTAGTGCATTGTGCACAACAGAGAGAGGTGCATATCAGAGAATGTTTTCGAACCCTTTTTCTGCTCTTCTACAATTCCACGGAAAAAGGGGAAGGGTAAGGAAACAATATCTCTTTCAATTTTTTTTTTTATTTTTTTAGGGGGGTGTAAAATGTGAATTAATACAAAAGACAAGAAAAGCTTAAAGCTGAGACAAAGTACCCAATAGGGAATGCAGCCAAGAAGTGGATATATAGGAGTCAAAGCATCATTCTTGTCAACAATAGTGCCCTCCAGGTTAGGGAGGCTTGCCCTTTGAACATATATAATAGGACACCTACCGAATTGTTGTTTTAATATACATTTATCAACCATCACATTCTGAATAAAAGGAGGGACAGGGATCTCACCAGCAGTTTAGTCTACTAAGGACCAATAATCAATTGCAAGATCACATTCCTGAGAGCCAATATTTTGGTGCCTTGCAATTCGGGCTTGAGAGCTATACATGCTTTTTAGGTTAAAGATCAGTTATATTATAAAAGGAGGGGGTAAAAAAAAATTCATAATGAGATAATCACAAAGGGCACCCACCCTTCATTAGGTGTTGGTTAATCCTACTCAAACCTAGATCTATATATAGCATCACTTTCCATTTGGTTTTTTTTTTTTTTTTTGGTAAACAGTACTTCATTCAGAGAACTAAAAAAAGTACAAACACAACTGCATGAGTACACAAAGTTCGAACCGAACCAATGAGCGGCAAATCACCAGACTGTCGTACATGCAATAGACAGGGCCAGCCAGGATAAGATGCATGTGACATCCAATTGTGTCAAATTCTAGAATAAAGAAATTTAAAAAGAACTAGGTCAATAGAGCTGGTATATATTGGATGAAACATCCTCACCCTAGATGTGAGTTATTATCCAAAAATAAGCTATAGAATCTCATTACCAACAAAAAAAAGTTGAGAAAATAAAAATTTAAGAACTCTAAACCGATAGCTATGTGTATGCAGCATGAAAATTGTTTCTTTTGGTGTTAAATATACAGAAGGTTGTTAAAGAATCTATAATAACCATTATACACAAATTGAGAGTCTCATATTTATACTTCGAAATATAAGCGATGAAACCCAACATTCTAATTGATTTCCTTTCAACTCTAAAGGATTTATGTAATGGTGTCGTTGAAGGGATCAATGCTCATAAACTTCAATGAAAACGATGAATAACCAGCAGCGTTTGGTGAGTTGATATCCATGGGAAGCATCAACTCGCCTGTAAAGAAGAAACTAATTTCAGCCATCGGCACCGTCCTTGAGACTAAGTTGTCCATTCCAAAGTCAAAATTCTTCCTTGAAGTCTTGGACGCAACAGCCACGCATTTTAACTCCAATATTTGAACTTCCACGCTTTCTTTTTCCTGCATGAGATCTATAAGTTCATATTTTTTTCATGTTTTTATTTTATCTTATTTTTTGAGTTTGAACTAGAGATCTGTCCCCGCCTACGCTTTCACTAGTAATTTTCGATATCAAAACCTAATCATCAACCCGAAATTTGGACTTTGGGTTGGTGTTTTCTTGGACAAACTAACCTAATGGCACTTTTATCAGTTTGGTTTTGTTTTTTAAATCGTATTTATATTTATGGGTCACTGTTCTCGGTGCCGTGGCCAAAAAAGAAGAAAAAAAAGAAAGAAAAAAATTTTCTGTCTGCTACAGACACATGAGGTTAACATTCAGGCCAGAGCATTGAGTATTTTCATTGAATCTGATCATATCAAATGAGATTTGAGTATTTAAATGAATTGATCTCCCGGGTGTGGGGATAATGTCTCACATATGTTATTTTGGGCGTCAGTCTGATGCGGAATCATATTTATGGGTAGAGTCAAGAATTAACATTGGAAGGGTATAAATATCGATATTTTACATAAAACATTATAAATTTTTTATTTATGATCTTTATTGTTAAAAAAAAAAAATCAATTGGGCGCCCAAGAATTGAAGTTTCAAACATGCAAAGAGGGTTAAAGGAGAAATTCCAAATTTCGAGAAAGCAATGAAAGAAATTTCAAAAACTTGAGAGATTGAGGCAAATACTGATATTTCACACATAAAAAGAGGAATATAAAGAAATTTTCAAAAAAATGGAAAAAAAAATCTAGGACAGTGCAAACAGATTTATTTTATACCAGTATTCTACTGGATATCAAATGATACAAGTTACAATATTAATTTGGTAGAATAATGGTGCAATATATTTCATTTGTATCATTTTGCCCATATCACTAACATTTGTCTTTTCTTTTTTTTTGGGTAAACAACATACTATTTTGTCAAACAATACAACTATGTCATATTGATACTGTATCATATGTATTAATATGATATGATTAACTCTACCAAAATATATATATATATAACTAACATATGAAGTGACTCCCTTATATATTACACACACTTGGGGGCCGGGGTGACACAAGGGGCAAAATAGTTATTTGAATATTCAAATGCCATATGAATTATGAAAGCCGGAGGTTGGTGGAATTTTTTTGGGAAATTACGAGATTAGCCAGTTTTGGCTTTAAATTTACGAAAATAGCCACCACAACTTTCATTCAACGAAAATGGTTGATATTGGGTTCCGTATTACCAAAATGGGCAAAACAATGTCATACCTCCGTCTTCGACAGTGTACATAGGCGTTCTTCCCAGATCGACCAAGAAAACACTGAAATCCTGGATTGAAGCTACATATCACACTATTTTTTTTTTTTTTTTTTTCTGAAATCGTGGATTGAGCTGCAAGCTTAAATCTTCCAATATTCTACCGAAATCACTAGAGAAGTGGCAGGAGAAGATGCTGGTGTTTTAACTTTGGTTGCCATAACAAGAAGCAATTTGGTCGATATTCAAGCATGGTGGATTGAGGTAAGCATTTTGGCTTTCTAGGTTTTTTTGTTTCGTTGGTTAACTTGTTCTAATCATTTCTTCGTTTCTCCTTTCTTGCTTCTTTGCTCTCACTCCATCCAAAACAAGAATAGTGCTGCAAATCAGGTATGTACCTGTTCCTTCGAACCCCTTATACATAACTGCTGCTGTCCACTCTTCTTCTTCCTATTTTTACATTTTCTACTTCACACAGCTATGGACTTCTCTTCTTCCCATTTAAATTTAGTGTATTGAACGTTACTTGTACGTACATTGTTAGATTGCCTTTGTTGTTCATTCTCCTCACAATCAACTCTTTTTGTTGTTGAATAATAATACAAAAATTAAATAGATACATTTGAATGTGATCTAATGTTGTTGGTTAGTAACTTGCAAAAGAGGTGTTTAACCCCTTGGGTATACTTGACTATTGCAAATTTCCAACTGCTGAACCCATCCTCATATGACAAACTTAAAAAATACAAGGGATTCTAACTATTGAAACTTCAGAAAAAGAAAAACTGTAATCTGAAATATTGTTTCTTGATCATTATTGAGAGGGATTTTTTTTCTAATCTAAATTTGAGATATCTTTCATTTTGTATTATAGTGGAATGGTTGGTCTTGATATAGTTTTATTGTCCTAATTTCTTATGTCCAAAGTAATTATGGATGTCTTACACAAAATAGTTGTGAGGAAATATTAATGTTTAAATGATTCTATAGGACTCCTATTTAGCATGAAAAAAAAATTATATTTATTTGTATTCCTAAATCTAGAAATTGAATGAAAATTTTGTTAGAAAATTCTATACATGACTTCTTTTATTTGAAAAACCAGGGGTATAATAGTTTGAGAACTATGATGAGCAATCTAGCCATTTGCAAAGATTCTTTAGAATGAGGATAATCAATATTTACAATACAATAGTTTAACTTTTGTTGTCAAAACTAATTTTTAATACGTAATAAGATAGAAATGAAAATTTTATAGCTAACTAAAGAAGTAGAAAGAAAACATTAGACAACAAAATATGGAAATGTTTTCTTGAGCAAGCAACATAGGATGTAACCAATGCAATGATGCAAAATTGTATACGTTCGATGCTAGCATAGTCCTTTAATGTGTGGAAATCCTATCATCTCAAGAACATTTTCCCACAAAATAAATATCTTTTATCTTGTTCAAGTTTAATATCTATATATGAAGTATCAGTCCATTCCTTATGATTTAATAAGATACAGTACAAAATTCGGTATTCATTTTATAGTTCAAGGTTTTTTTATAAAAAAAATTATGAATAAATTATCATTACCAAAAACCTTAAAAGGCATAGAAAGAAGGGTGATAGCATAATTAGTGAATAAAATTATAGTAATATACTAAAGAAGAGTTCTTGTGGATCTTGTACCTTTTTCTTAATAACATGTTTATGTTCTCTCTATTGTTTAAATTAAAGTTACAGTTAACTAATTTTGTTTGGTATGTTAAGTTCATAATGTCGGTGGATCCTCTACAATCGGATATTATATGAAGAATCTCAGAAAAAGGAACTACATCTAGTGGGACTCAATCACCTTCTAGGTCATGGACATATATGAATATGTTTGGAAATGAGGTACCTCACTATGAGTATACCGCGGTAGAGAAGATGTTGGTCGGGTAGATCTGTTTGGTAATGTTATGCATGATACAATATCGTTAGCTGGAACATGTATTGATAAAGACCCATCAAGTGCCGATATTGTTCTTTATGATCAATCTAATCACATTTCGGAGTTGATTTGGAAGGGTGAGGTAATACTTGATGTATAAAAGTGTGAAATAAGATGTTTGTTTTTGTTTTACAAGATATGCCCACTTATGTTTTGTTTTAAATTTCAGAAGAGACGTGTGCTACGGAGTAATGAACATAGTCGAACGTCCACCGAGTGGAAGCTTAGTAAAGAACAAAAGTGAATGGTGGAAATTGTTGGATTCAGGTATTTAGGTCATATAGGGCATTTCCAAATGGATCGGTGTCTATTGACTGCATTAGTAGATAGGTGGCATAGTGAAACCAATACATTTCACATGCCACGATTTGAAATGACCATAACTTTGGAAGATGTTGCATATATTTTGGGTCTTAGAGTAATTGGGAAGGCAGTTACTGAGAAATTGTACAAGGAGGCGGAGGATCTACTTGATACCTTCCTTGGACAACATCCGACAGATCCGACGAACACAAAGGCTTTACAGTGTGGTTGTGTGAAGCTAACATGGTTAAGAAACCAATTTTCCTAGCTGGGATGTAATGCCTCTAAAATGGATGTTATTTATGCTACTAGGGCATATCTGTTGCATCTTTTGGGAACTACCATATTTGCTAACACATCCTGAAACATGATTAATGTATCGTATCTTCTGTTGCTTGCTGATTTTGTTGAATGTGCTGAATATGCATGGGGCGCTGCTGCTCTTGCTTTCTTATATAGGTCATTGATGCGTGCCTCTAAGAAGAACACCGTTAATATTGGAGGTTCAATGGCCTTATTTATAGCAAGTCTATTCTTTTGATTTAGGTAGTGTATGCTTTGGTCCACAAATTTGAGGATGCAGTCTGTTATACTTCCTTCATTTGGCTGGTGTTTATTGGAATTTCATTCATGACATGTTTTCGTGGATTAAAATTTGACTTTTAGGTCTGGGCATATGAGCGCTCGGGTGTTGGTAGACCAGAAATTGTTCGCGAGTCTAAACCATTTTCTCGAGATATAAGGTGGAAATGTCGATGTAGAGCTGACAACATCCATAATTGTTATAGACCATACAGGCAAGAGCTCGATCAACTTAAGAACAATGAGGTTAGTAAAATATTATTTTAGTTATTACATATTTTGTTTTGGGTGGTATACATTTGGGGAGCACTAATTTTTATGAGGAAAACATAAAAATCAATATTAATGCTTCATGCACTACCATCAACTTATAGATTGTTGGCCAGCTGAGAAGTCAAAAAGAGACATTCATTAGTTAGAGATGTCTTAGGACTCTCCTTGCTTTCACGTAGAAGACTTCGTAGAGAACTCTCCGTATGGCTGCACTCTACCTATTTAGTACTCCATGTGGAAGAATGAAGATAGATTGGAGATAAGTAATCTTATTTGAATTATGAGCTATTGAAGCTACTACTTGTTTTCTTCTCTAAGAGAGTGAACATCGGGACTTTAACTCCATTGAAACCTTGTCTAGGACCTTTACACTCTTGGAGGTGTTCCATTTAGATGACTAAGCAAGTATTCCTTGGAGGGGTTTCCTAGCCTAGGCAAGAAACATAAAATCTTGGACCTTCTTCCCTTTTTCTAGTTTTATTTTTAGGTTTAGGATAATTATGTGCAAACTTCCAACTTTTCTGCAGATTTCCTACAAGCAAGATGTTTTTTGAGAGTTATCTTGGTAACCAGCATATTTGATTATTTTGTAGAAAATTGTCCTATCATGAATTCCTATAATAGAAATTTATTACCACCTCATTTATAGTCAACTATCCCAAATTTTATTTTATTTTTAATATCTTATGATTTCATTGTAGGTCAAATGGCAGCCATATGCAACACTTGCAAATGCCCATGTTGTTGCTCTTATAGGTTCATATGTGGGTTTGGCTCACACTTGGCTTATTCATTTCAATGTGGCTGAGATGCATCTACCAGATCGATGCCTCCGTCAATTTGGACTGGAGCAAAGTGTGCCTCAAACTATCTATAGATGACAGCATCAAACAGTGGCTAGATTGGGAGTAGATTATAATGATTTGTTTCATCAAGAGGTGAGTGAGTGGACAACCTTCAATGATGCATTTCAAATAGTTGATGCTACTCAAGAGTTGAACTCAAAAATTACACAATCATATTATCTTCAATGGTATTTACATGTGAGTCATGTTATGATTCATCCACCCCATGAAGTTGATGACCAACGCCCTAATGAGTATAGATTGAAAGGTTATGGAGATAGTGAAGCACTGGATTTGGTAAGTTCTCACTTTTGATCTATCATAAAACTTTTTGATTGCCTTTAATTCTTTTTTATAATGTTGAATTATCTCATCGAAATTTCCTTTGTTTATTTTACTATGTTAAGCGTCATCTCATCCATCGTGTTACTACGAAACTCCGACCTCTATTGGAGCCACTTTGGGTTGATAATTCTACTACGGAGGTTTGTGAATTATTCGAAACGTTAACAAGGGAAGGAAATGATGATTCTTGTGCTAGCACATATATAGAACGGAATGACAACTATCCTCTCACAATGATGGAAGGCATTGAAGCAACATATGAATGTGATGAATTAAATGGATCTAATAAATCACTCTCTAATAGTGACAGCAGTACAGATTATGTTAATAATCCTCAATCACATCAACCACTGATTCAAGAAAGTGTGGCAGCCTCTATTGGAAATGATTGTTACTTTGAAGATTCCATTATGCATCATACCGATATTGTCCCAATGCAAATTCCATTTGGTGAAATTTCTAGTTCTATGTTTGCTGATGCTTACAGGGACATTGAGTTGGGAAACATAGAATCAAGCAACAGTCAAAAGATTCCAATTGGTATGGTGCCTGGAAGTTTGCCCTTGTTGAACTCTACTATGGGATGTGAAAATACAACATAAGTTGCCCCTCCATTGGATCAACATATGTTGACTTCATTGCCTGTGACTTCAACAGCCAACAACCACTCAGTGGCACAAAATGTCTCTACAAAAGCCATGATGGATGTGGTTAAGCAATCAAAGAGCACGCAAGCTGTGGCAAAACGGATGGTTGTCCGTAAAAACCTTCCATGGCACTACTAGTTGAGTGAAAAAGGGTTAAGGCTTTATGGTCCTCACCTTTTATCTATCAATTGGTAAATGCTTAAAAAAAACATGGAAATATTTTTGAGAATATGTTATTAGTGAAATATTCATAACCTATTTCTAACATTTTTTTAGTGCTACTTCATGACTTTAACTTACCCTTGTATGTAATGCTTCATTTGTTTTTATGTGATGTGGGTACTTGGTAGTCATTTCTCTTTTGGGAATGTAAATGGTATGATCTGATTAAATTATGTATTTATTTCTTGGAGTTGTCAAGGGAATTGATACATAACTTGATCTGGACCTTTTAATGTAATTAATTAGCATATATTAATTATAGGATATGTAATTTGAAATTATCATGGTGCAAGATATGTACTTCAAAGTTATTTTGTCATTGGCTATAAAATTGTTTATGTTGGACATGTAGGTTGGACATGATAAGCCTAATATGGCTTTTATTTGTATGTGTTTAACAAGGTGGTTTTCATAATATGAACTTCTTTTGATTGGTCTAACATATGTTTTGTAGGTGAATCCTTAGCTCAAATGGAAGAGCACCTAGATTTTTTCTAGGGAATGATGGTTCAATCCCATCAGGATTCATTGCTAATAGTAATGTTGAATTCCGTGGAATACAGAGAGTTCCTTCTTGCCTTCATTTGTCTACTTCGGCTAAAATAATGAGGACATAGATTTAGTCCTTGGTTTTGTTTTCTGATTCTTCACTCATATTTTCGAGTATGGTTTTGAGGTTAGTAGCTTGTTTTCAGTTTTGTTTTGAACAGAGGTTAGTTGTTGAATGAATCAGTTAATGCGCTTTGCCTAACATTTGAATTAAGTAGTTTTGTTACTATTTTTTCCATATTCTGAGTTTGTAGTTCTTTGCTACAATTCCTATTTTTGTTGTATTTAGGAGGTTTTGAGTCTGTAGTTCTTGGCTACAACTCCTATATTTGCTGAATTTGGGAGGTTTGGGGTAAGACTAATAGGGATCTTATCATTTATAATTGGCTTTTTAAGTTGTTTCTTGGCCCGTAGGGGGCTTGTACCACGACTTCTACTGTCAGTTTTTATTTTCAGATTATTATTCATAAAAATTTATTAAATCATGTTCTGCAAACTTTATCTGTCATTCAATTAACACGGGCATGTGGCGTGTTATATTGGTATTGTTTGGGTGTGAAGTGGCCTTTGTGTCTGCTATTACATCTCCTGTACATATGACTTTGCCCCCATGAGATAATATATCCTCTCACTTTTATCACTCTAATTTGATCATCCCTGCTCAATAATCTTACGTGACCATGAGACCTCTTCTTTCTCTGTTCTTCCTTACTGCTTTCTTAGCTTACATTACAGGTAAGTACTGGGTACCCTCTTCCTCTCCCTTTAGCATGTTTACACATGCAAATGTGGCTAATGATAGTGTTTGTTTCAGTGTAGTTGAGGTCTCAACAACTACAATAGTTTGTTTACATCAAATGCTTGCACCCAGTGTGGCCAGGTATCCAACGTGGTACAGGCAAACCCATTCTTTATGCTTAAACCCAAATGAGCTTAATCCGTTAGAGTACCTGCAGGCTAGTCGGGCCACATCTGGGGTTCCTATGAGTGTTACTTTGATGCTTTAGGTTAAGTTCTCTATGCAATCGGTGACTGGGTTGGCTCCCTCTATTGCAATGGCCTTGATGGGTACAACTTGGGTATTGCCATCACCCCATTTAGAGGAAAGGGTAAACACAATCCTGCATGTTGTGTTGGTCTTATGAACCGGATGTGCCCAGTTGGATTGCAGGTGAGGTAACATAACAATCAGGTTGTGGCTTGTAAGAGTGCTTGCTTTGCTTTCAACTCCCCAAGGTATTGTTGCATTGTTCGGAACCCACAAACTTGCAAGCCTGCTGCATATTCTAGGATCTTCAAGGCAACATGTCCAAGAGCCTATTCTTATGCATACGATGATTCCACTACCATTGCTACTTGCAGTGGTAGAAACTACTTGGTCGCATTCTGTCCTCACCATTAAAAGAGAAGGGAAAAGTCAAAAGCCAACCTATAAGTTTGTTTTGGTTTATATAATAGAGCTACCCTCTTTTTATTTGTGCCTAAATGAGCGTTGAGCCTTAACTAGTTGTCACATCCACCCAGCCAATACCCCATTTGGAATACCCGGGAATGTGATCCACAATCCAAGGATCAAGATTCGTAGGTCAATGCCTCCCACATACACAATGACATAATCATGAACAAAGATAATCAAAGTAAAAACAATTAATACTAAGTATCATGAATAAGGTAAGATTAAATAAATCAGAGTGCGGAAGACAGATAATATCAAAGTGTGAACATAATTATAAAGGTGAGGGAAAGTATGATAACCACCCTCTCAGAGCAGCGGAAAAGAAGTGTGATAACGTTAATTACATGTCCAAGTATCTATAAGATAAATCCAACAAGTTAGTTACATGACCAAAGGTTCCATAAATACACCAGAGAAATGGGGCACTAAGCTAGGGTTTCCTCTACTCTAATAACAGCCTCCTCAATGGTACGGATGAAGTAAACCCAGCTTTGCCGCTCCCTCACAACCGTGGGGCTAACCTTGGTGCGGATAGTAATCCTCCTCGGCACCAACACTCGGATCTTCACAGATGCCATTACCCGAAGGGTAGTATGCGGAATCATAGTCTGTCTCGAAGGGGGTGCCATCGTAGTCTTCGGTACCTGTAGGATAATCTAAAAACATTTGTACAAAAGGAATAAGTTCGAAGAACTCAGCAAGGTAGTTATTCCATATTGAGAAATCATACACATACAGAACATACATAATGCAATGTGATATGGAACATATGATGCAGTATAATTCTAACTCTATGAATGCTAGTCTCTAGGGTAGACATGCTTTAAGTCATAGCACCATACTTCTTTGGGTGGTCAGTCACTCCCCCTCAATCATACAAGATATCTTGGGTTTGCCAGGGAAGTTCGATAAAGTCATCTCAAAAACCATAGTAAGGGAATAGGTCACCACCTCTCACATCACCATTTGGTATAAGTATTGGCGCATGTCACAGTAAAGCCTAGCCCAATGCAAGTCATCTACTCAGTCGGTCAAGTCAGATCCAGATATGTCCATTCCTCGCCCCCGGCGATCCTTTTTGGTATCCTTCACACTAGAGTCAGTGAAATCCCGGATTTCGGACTCATCAACCCTATTGGTCATCCACAAATAGTAAACGGGAAGCTCTCACGTCCTCTCACAGATTGGTTACCGGTCTTAAGCGCCCGTGAGCCCAAGTCTAGCCATTTGCAACCCTACCAATAAATGGCCCCTTTCGGGTATCCGTAGCATGGTTTATGTCCCCTACCGGATTGGTTATCGACCTAGAGCGCCCATCCAACCATACACTACCACGGGTTGTTTGGTCTCAATGCCCTTCCGATTTGGGTCTGACACGACAAGGATAAACCTAGCCAGCCAACTAGACAGTCCTATGTATGTCAATCAATAACCCAGGAAAGTGTCTATAGGCACCATCGGAGAACATCCCATACTATTCCCTCCGATGCCTAAGGACAGAAGTGTCAATAGAACACTCCCCAATCCCAAGTCATATGTAAGCAATCACATATTCAAGTTCATCATCTTTCATGCATCCAATGCATCTTATCATAAAATTTAAATCATGATATTGAAATGAATCATCATATACATAAGTAAACAAGAATAGTAAGGTAACATGACAAAAGTATGAAGATGTCAATACTACTGTTCTAACACATATATAACAGTCTTATAAAGATTTAAAAGTAATCAAAATGTTCTATTCATAAACAAGAACATAAATCATAAGTTGGTGATCTATATGTTTATGGAGATAACCATCCTTACCTTGGGTTGAATTGATGATGAAGTCAGAGTACCAAGAAATAGTCCAAAATAATTGTTAAGGCCCTAAGCAAACATCAATAATAAGTTAGAGAAGAAATTAGGAAGATTGGATATTAATTGGATCAAAACTGGCCAAGGTTGCTGTCAGCAACAACTTTGGTCGATGGTATCGACCAAAAGGATCGACCAAAATTTCCTTCAGGACAGAATGATGGATTTTGGGTGTTTTCATCCGAAATTGGTTTTCCGGTGTTCGGATCAATCTGAAACTTGAAGGAACACTTAACAACAGTAGTAGGACACTATAAGTCAAGAAATTTACCCAATCCAATGATCCAAACAAAAAGCCCCAAATTGAGCTAACAAGTTCAAGTGACAAACATCATGGCATGAGTTGGGATTGATTGCATTGTCATGGAAATGGCATGTAATAGTTAGGGGAACTAATAGAATTTCGATTGGAATCATATAGAAGTGATAAACATGAACATAGCATGTCCTACAACTCAGTTTGGTACAAAATGACATGATGTTAATAGAAAAATTGAGGAATACATATGCTAGGCATGAGGTGGAGGCATAGCATCAATGGATGGCTAAGAAAATCATAGGTTAATCATGTGTAGACACTTGGAGTGGTGGTTGCAAGGTTGCAGCACCATTTCCAATGTCTCACCAGCAAGAAAGGAATAGAAGAGAATAGAAAATTGTAGGATAGAGAGTGGAATGGTGATTCATACCTTGGTGTGGAAGATGTAGACAAGAATCAATAGTAAACAATGAGTTTTGATGAGGTGCCCTTCACATTAGCCAAGGAGATGCCTTGGGAAGCTCTCCCCACGATTTCAGGTGAGAAAATGATTGCACAAGGGCTCAAGGTTCGAGGTCATAATAAATAGAATAGGAATATTCCATGGAATCTTTAACTTGGCAGACTGGGAAACTTTGGTCGATGGTTTTGGTCGATGGCATCGACCAAAATGTTTCTCAGCAGAAAAACAGGTTTAGTTCAGCAACTTCAAGTAGGGATTTGAAAGGCTATACAAGGTCAATTAGAGTGAGGTTTTCTTCCACAATTCAATCAAGAAGTCTAGTTTTGGGGAATACCTTTGGATTGTGCACAGGAGGTCATTAGGTACATCAACTAGATTAATCTTCTCCGATGCGCAGACTTTCCTTAAACACTGATAATGCATTTAAGCAAGGGGTATCATCATCAATGTCCATATCTCCGAATCATGATCATCAATCAGAATGGTCCATAGGTCTCTTCTAACACCACTTCGGGTCTTCGGACCTAAATACAACAGTGGATCCGGGTTAGGGTCAGGGTTAGAATACGGCTGGATATTACACTAGTAGTTTTTTTTTTTTTTCCTTCAAGATTGATGTATTGTAGTTGTGATAGAAGTCAGTGTGGTTTCCTGTGCTTACAAATGACTCTAAGTGTGGGAATTTGGAGAAATAGACTAATTCTAAGAAATCAATGAACCCTAGTTCCCTCCTACTCAAAGGGTGAAAAGTGTTGTGCCACTCCGTGCTTACTACTACTCGAAGGATGAGAAATTGTTGGTTTGTGATTACATCTCAGATGGCAGATAGTATGCACTACTGCATGGTATGTCCTATTTGATCTTTAACAAACTTTTCAAGTTTTTCCCTTCCCTTGCTGATAACGTCATGCTATTATCTGACCATTTTTGTTCTCAATATGTTATTTCCATATACCACATTTCCTTCAACATAAAAGATGGTTTCTGCTTTTGGCTTTATGGAAACATTCAGGAAAAATGTTGGACCATTTCTAAAATAGGGATCAAGGAACTTGATTTATGGCATTAAGATTCTTAGACTATCATAACATGGCTGAAGTAGCAGCAAAGAAGTGTGTGTATATATATAGAGTGTGAGTCAGAAAATGAATCATACAGGAAAATGCAGTGAGATCTCACTATCTCTTGTTTATACTTAAATGTTTTATCACTCTTGTTGACCAAATCAACTCAGCTCTCCATCCACAAGAAAGGTGGTACTTGAAAAGAGGAAGGGGGGGGGGCTCTCCATACGTGAGGGGAAATTTTATTTGGTACCGCAACTTTTTCCTTTGTTCCAATACCTATCAAAAGGAATGACAGCAACCTCCCAATAAAGGAGCTTAGCATCCATCTTAGATAATGTTTGAAAGGGGTCTATTAACAAAAATGAAGGTTAAAAAAAGACAGATAGAAATACCTGCTTCTCAAGTAAGCTTGGTGCCTCTTGAATGAACCTCACTCTATGTGGGAAAAAATCCTAAAAACCACATATTTTCCAAACAATTCTTGGTTTGTTCCAACTAATCTAACTGTTGACCAACTTGCTGAGAAGATAAGTGCAATAGGGCTAAAGGGACAATTTCAAATAACCTTTGTCTTCCAATACCTACAAATGGCGCAAGTGATGTGTGGCATTGCATTTAGAAATTTGAGAAAGAAATCATTTTTTTAGTAGTTTCTAGATTGCATTACTCCTATGTAAATTTATTTAAACTTTATGTAGCTAAATACTGTAACTGGAAAAAATTGTTTGTAGTAACTTGTTACTGAGAAGCTTCAAACCTATTGAGCGACTGTAATCCCATTTAAGTTTATCATTTTGATATGTACTTCACTTTTATGCCTATCTAAAACTTTGTTATGTGAAAAACTGTACTGAACTTGGTTTTGTTGATTAACTCTAGTTGGTATATTACAGGTACTCAAGCTTTGTGCTAAAACAAGGGAAGCCATAAGCTCCTATTACCCCTATACCCCCATAGCAAGTCCTTCCAACAAACTAAATACTTGTACGTATCTAATCCCAAATTTGAGACTACTGTCTGAAAACACTCTTATGTTTGCAGGGAATTACTAGAGACAATGCAATACCAAGCAAATGAGGGTTATGATTCGTGAACAATGGTTAGGATGTCATTGTAAGGAGAGGGAACAAAACCTATAAGCAACAAGTGGATAATATTTACAGTTGCCCTTTACCGAGGGTTATAGACTACTAGACTTGGGAATTCCTAGTCCAATGCATTATCTCGGATTTCTTGTTCAGGGAAGAATTTAATATCAAGCAAACCAAATCTGGGCCAATTCACTTAGTTGCTCTATTACTATCTACTAACACAACGTTCAAACTAATGTTGGCTACCTGTCATTTTGCTCTAGTCTTCTTTATAGTGATTTTCTTATTTAAAATAAGACAACCTAAGATTACACTATTTTGTAAGTTTCTCCTTCAATTTAATGGATTTTTTCTTTCAACGAAAAAAATAATTTGCTTCTCTCCTATCATTCTCATTCAGCAGTTGGAAATTTGCAATAGTCAAGTATACCCAAGGGGTCGAGCACCTCTTTTGCAAGCTACTAACCAACAACACTAGATCACATTCAAATGTATCTATTTAATTTTTGTATTATTATTCAACAACAAAAAGAGTTGATTGTGAGGAGAATGAACAACAAAGGCAATCTAATAATGTACGTATAAGTAATGTTCAATACACTAAATTTAAATGGGAAGAAGAAGAGTCCATAGCTGTGTGAACTAGAAAAGATAAAAATAGGAAGAAGAAGAGTGGACAACAGCAGTTATGTGTAAGGGGTTCAAAGGAACAGGTACATACCCGATTTGCAGCACTATTCCAGTTCTGGATGGAGTGAGAGCAAAGAAGTAGGAAAGGAGAAAAGAAGAAAGGATTAGAACAAGATTAACCAACGAAACGAAAAACCTAGAAAGCCAAAATGCTTACCTCAATCCACCATACTTTAATATCGACCAGATTGCTTCTTGTTATGGAAACCAAAGTTAAAACACCAGTGTCTTCTCCCACCATTTATCCGGCGATTTCGGTAGAATATTAAACAATTTAAGCTTGCAATTCAATCCATGATTTTGGAAGAAAAAAAAATAGAGTGATCTGCAGCTTCAATCCACGATTTCGGTGTTTTCTTGGTCGATCTGGGAAGAACACCTATGTATATTGTCGAAGACGGAGGTATGACACTGTTTTGCCCATTTTGGTAATACGACACCCAGTATCAACCATTTTCGTTGAATGAAAGTTGTGGCTATTTTCGTAAATTTAAAAGCCAAAACTGGCTAATCTCGTAATTTTCCCTATTTTTTTTTCCTTCTTCTGGGGTAAAGGACATTTTGGTATTCAATGGGACATCAAATGTTAACTAAAAGATCCTTCATTGATGTCTATCATGTCATTTTCAGAGAAACGAATAAAGTCGAGAGTCTACCTAGGATGGCCTTGTCTGATACAAGTAGGATAGTTTGGCGATGCGTGACTTTTTGACATTTTTAATTAGATGTCTCATGCTCGTCTTGCTTTTCTTTTGACTAGGGGTATAAATGGATTGGATTCGAATTACATAATGGTAATATCATATCCACATCCTATTATATTCGGATAGATTTGGATTATATCCTATTGGTTTACGAACGGATTTAGTCTGATTCAGATGATAGTTAGATTGTTATTTTCTTAATTATATTATTCTAAATGGGTATGAATACAAATTGAGTACAAGTTTTCAACTATTTGTAGACATCTTTACCATTTAATTTACAAGGGTATGTTTAAATTTAAGAATTTAGCAACAAGAGTAGTTATTTTAGTAGAAAATCTAAAAAAATAGTCACATATCTCAAGTAAATAAATTTATAAAAATTAAAAAAATCCAAACAGTGTGGAAGTGGAAGTAGTAGTAGAGTAAGTGTGTTGAATCAAGAACAGACAGTAAGTGTCTTTTTTATGGACGCTTTATTCTGTCTCAGCTTATGAAAGGTCAAGCCGATACGATAGGCATCGCAATGCGAAGGGCTTTACTTGGAGAAATAGAAGGAACATGTATAACACGTGCAAAATCTGAGAAGATACCACATGAATATTCTACCATAGTAGGTATTGAAGAATCAGTACATGAAATTTTAATGAATTTAAAAGAAATCGTATTGAGAAGTAATCTGTATGGAACTCGCAACGGGTCTATTTGCGTCAGGGGTCCTGGATACATAACTTCTCAAGACATCATCTCACCGCCTTCTGTGGTTTCGATCCTGGGACCTGTGGGTTATGGGCCCACCACGCTTCCGCTGCGCCACTCTGATACCACTTCTGTCACACCCCACCCAGCTGGATCCGGTCATACCCGAATGCCCGTGGGGGTGATACACCACAAGATCTAGGTTCAGTGACAAATCCATACAAAACATGATATAGCATAATTAAACGGACAAGAATAAATCAAGTTCAAGTAATAAATTATCAAAATCGAAATAATGGTTGTACTTCAAAATAAAATGTATAACATCAGAGTTTTGAAAAGAAAAGAGGATAGTTTTATTTGCAGCGGAAAAATATACTAAACTAGTTCTCTAATGGAATTCACACTGACATTAAGCTCCAAGTGCGTCCACTTCTTCTTCAGTCACTCCTTCAAGAAGATGTGTCGGCAACGAATCCTCCATTTGGTAAAAGTCCTCATAACCTGCAGTATAATCTAATAGAAAAAGACATATAAAATAAATGAGTTCAACAAAACTCAGTGAGGTCAACTCAACATCATATCATGCATTCATTCACAAGATTCCATACCACACATACAACATGAATATCGATAATGTAATTAATGACAATGATATGATATATGAATGATTATGCTCCTAACTCTATCATGAAGTCTCTATGGTAGACACGCATTAAGTCATACACCAGTCTTCTTTGGGCTGTCTCATCACTCTTCCCTCACGGCACTAAAGCACGTCTGTTGGGTTCTCCGCGGTTGTTGGGTAAAGTCCTGTCAAGCCATGGTCGGGGATTAGGTCACCACTCTCTCACATCACCATTGGTATAAGATCTGGCGCGTGTCAAGGATAATCCTAGGCCCAATGCAAAGTCATACGGTCTCGTACTACATGTGGTATAGATACTTCCCCTATGGCACCAACCAACTCGGTTCAGTATCCAATATCTCCCCTCATGCCTAGTGCCCTATTGGTTCGATACTTTCCCACCTATGAATGGAATCCTCAACGGGAGGCATCTGTTGGATCCCATCCCTTAACCCAGTGGTCATCCACATATAATAGACAGGATGATCTCTATGTCCTCTCACGGGTCATTTCACCGGTCTTGAGTGCCCATGAGCCCTTATCTATTATATGCAACCCTACCTCTCTATGATGATAGTGGGTTTGCTTGACACACAAGACCCAGCCACTAACATCACGAGTTAACCGGCTTCAATACCCCTGCCGAAAGGGTAGTAGTACTCATGAGGTCACCTAACCAAACACTTCTAGACATGCCCTAAATATGTAAATCAGTAATCGGGAAAGAGCCAAGGACACCATAGGAATGCGTCCCATACCGCCTCTTCTGGTATCCTATGGCAGAAATGCCAAAAGGGCATTCCCCATTCCCAACCACAGTATAAGCAATCATATAGTGTCACTAGGGCAATGGGTGAACCCACAACACTAGTAGAAAATACACGGTAGATGAAATAATAATATTTCTCCTCTCATACAATCACATTCCATTTCATAACAACAATAATAGATTTCAAAGCAAGGAGCAACATCAGAAGTAATAATAAACATAAATTATAACAACTCATATTTAAAAAAAGACATAAAATAACCACAAGATAATACTAAAGCAATACAAGATATCAATAATGAAAAGTAACTAACATCATTACACATGTAATATAAAGTTAAGTATATTCCTCAACTTTTACTTTGTTCTTTTCTCCAATGATCAGTAATTCTTTCTCACAAATTAGTGACTAAAGATATATTAACCTATTCATGCAAAAGAAATAATTATCACAAATTAGAGCCAATTTGGGTTTCAAAAGATATCCTAAAATCTTCCCACGAAAACCCAAATCTGAAAAACTAGGTTAAAAAGGGTAGTTCTCAACCTCACTAGTGAATGGTCACTAATTTGCCACCAATTCAAAGTTTATAATGAAGCAAAACTTTGGGAAAGTCTAATTGGAAACAAAAGGATCCTACGGGTACCTTCAATTTTATTAAATCTGACTCATCTCAAAAAGCCCCAAATTTGGCTCTCATAAATCACTCGTGGGTGACCTAGAGAGTCAAAATGTGTAAACCTTAGCATGGAATCTTACCATTACTCCCATACTCAAGGGAAACATTAATATAAGAAAAGATAAGCATCTAGGGTACCTATCATTATTCCCTTTCATAGATCCCTCAAAAGAAGAGAAGAGAAATTACTCTCATAAACTAGGATGTGACATTCATACAAGAAGGGAAAGCATCCAAGATACCTAACAACCTTTCCTTTCAATATCTCCACCAAAGAAGAGAAGATAAACTCTCACCAAATAAGATTAAAGAGAAGGGTTAAAGAAAACTAACCTTTCATAGTGATTTTGAGAAGATTCCGATCACAGACACCTTTGGAAGAATGGAAATCGCTCTTCTCTTTTGTGTCTCCTTTTCTCCAAAGCCTCCGCCTCTTTCTAGCCTCCAAAAATGCGTTTACGGATGAGATAAACATAAATAGGGTTTAAAAATCCGAATTTCCAATTTTGCCCCTAAACAGAAAATGGGATGGGGGTTGGTTCACCCAAACGGCCCAAATTTTTGGTCCATGGTTGGACCCCCAAACGAACTCCAATTTTAATGATTTTTGGCTCATTGGAAAGATCTTTTGACGATCTTCGATTAGATACCTTACTCGTGTGAATCAGATTCTCCATCGTCGACCTATGGACAATTCAAGGTCACCCTTTTTACTCCATCGGGATTAATCTTCTCTCTTCACTTAAACTCTAAGAGAATTTTTGAGTCATTATAAGGGTCATCTACCAACATTTGGTTCAATTTTCAATCCTTTGGGCTTGACTTGAATGGTTCACGATTGTCGCCGAATCAAGGCCCAGGTTCTCGATCTTAAAACCATGGGTTAAAGGGGTAGAAATCTAGGGGATTTCACATTCCTCCCCCCTTAAAAGAAATTTCGTCCTCGAAATTGAGGTACCTGAGGTGCCAAAGAGGATAGGATACTTCACTTGCATTTCATCTTCTGTCTCCCACGAGGCTTCTTCTACTCTGTGATTCTTCCACCTACCCTTCACCAAAGGAATGGTTCGATTTCGGAAATGCTTGTCCTTTCGATCCAATATCTCAGCAACCTCTTCTTCATTAGATAAATCCACGCTCAATCCTTCTTATTCTTGTGGTAATGGTGTTCCGGGTTCTCTATACCTTGACAAAGCATAGAAACATGGAGTACATTAAGTACACCTGCCAAAGATGTCGGAAGTGCCAATGCATATCCAACCAGTCTCACTTTCTCTATAATTTCAAAAGGACCAACATAACTTGGGCTAAGCTTCCCCTTGATGTTGAACCTCATCACACCTCTCATGGCGAGACCTTCAGAAATGCCCTTTCACCTACCCAAAAATCAAAGTTTGTCCTTCTTTTATCTACACAAGACTTCTACCTAGACTAAGCTACCATGAGTCTTTCTCTAATCAAGTCAACCATAGCTCCAGTGGCTTCATAATATCCAGATGCAAATGGATGCATGACATGATCGACAAAACTACGCTCTGATACCACTTCTGTCACACCCCACCCAGCCGGATCAGGCCATACCCGAATACCCGTGGGGGTGATACACCGCAAAATCTAGGTTCAGGGACAATTCCATACAATACATGATAAAGTAAATTTAAATGGACCAAAGATAAATCAGTTCAAGTATTTAATAATCAAGAATGAAAAGAAAGGATTACAATATTCAAAACCCTTTCAAAACTAAACATCAGAGTTATACGAAAAGAAAGAATGCATAACGTTGCAGCGGAAATAATCTAAAGAATTCTAAGGAAAAGACTCTCCATAAGAGCAGTCTTGGCAGGAACAGGAAGCGTCATGTGCCTCCACTTCGTCTCCAATTTCACCGTCTTGATTACTACCTGATAAGGGATCCTCAACAAAAAAAGGGTCCTCATGACCTATAGAACAGTCTAAAGAAACAACAAAATAAAGGAATGAGTTCATAGAACTCAGTGAGGTAACACAATCACATCATATCTTCATACAATTTCCATGTCAACATTCATAAGACAAACATGTATTTAATAATATAAATAAACAAACGCAAAGTGATGATATGAGGTTCCTAACTCTATAATGTAGTCTCTAAAGTAGACACGCATTAAGTCATACACCAATCTTCTTTGGGCAGTCTCATCACTCTTCCCTCACGGCACTTAAGCACGTCTGTTGGGTTCTCCGCGACTGTTGGGTAAAGTCTCATCGAGCCATGGTTGGGGATTAAGTCACCACTCTCTCACATCACCATTGGCATAAGATCTGGCGCGTGTCAGGGACAAACTTAAGCCTAGTGCAGGGTCATACAGTCTCGTACTACAATGGTCCGGATATCTCCCCTCACGCCTAGTGCTCTGTTGGTTCAATACCTTCCCACCTATGAATGTAATCCTCAACGGGAGGCATCTGTTGGATTACATCCCTTAACCCAGTGGTCATCCACATATAATAGACAGGATGATCTCCATGTCCTCTCACGGGTCGTTTCACCGGTCTTGAGTGCCCATGAGCCCTTATCTATTATATGCAACCCTACCTCTCTATGATGATAGTGGGCCTGCTCGACACGAGGACCCGACCACTACCATCACGGGTTAACCGGCTTCAATACCCCTGCCAGAAGAGTAGTAGTACTCAAGAGGTCACCTAGCCCAACACTTCTAAACATGCCCTAAATATGTCAACCAGTAATTAGGGAAAGCGCCAAGGGCACCATAAAAATACGTCCCATACCGCCTCCTTTGGTATCCTATGGCAGAAATGCCAAAAGGGAGAAGGCATTCTCCATTCCCCAACCACAACTAAGCATTCACATAACTAGGGCGATGGGCGAACCCACAACCCAAGCAGATAATACAAGGTAGAAGAAATAATAATATTTATCTTCTCCCTTCACATACATTCACATTCCATATCATAACAACATTAATAGATTTCAAAGCAAGGAGCAACATCACAAGTAATAATGATAAACATAAATTATGGCAATTCATATTTAACAAAAGATATAAAATAACAACAATCAATTCAATGTAATGGGTTGGTTATTCCTCACCTTTTACTTTGATATTTTCTCCACAGATCAATACTCTCTTCCCACAAGGAAATAACCTTTGGGTAATTTACCCTAATCATGCAAAAGGATTAACAAAATAAAAATAGGAGTTACTTTGAGTTTAGTAAAATATCTAAAAATATTACCGTAACAACCCCAAATAGAACTCTAGGTTCTAACTCACCATTTTAACCTAAATTGGCTAAAAGTTATAATTTCGTCTTTAATTGAAGTCGAAAAGAACTAAAATTGTGGGGAAAATTAATTGGCAATAAAGAGATCACAAGGGTGTCCGCAATTTGATTAAATTTGACCTAAATCAAAATGCCCCAAATTGGCTCTCATAAATCACCCGTGGGTGGTGACCTAGAGAGTCAAAATGAATAACCCTTATCATGGGATTGCACCAATAACTCATATACTAGAAAGGGACATTAAAATGAAAATTGAGAAATAAGCCATCAACCAAACATGCTTCCCTCTCAAGATTTCTCAAAAGGAAAGAGAGAAAATACTCACAAAATTGTGAGTAAGAAAAGGATTAAAGAAAACTAACATTTCTTGAAGTTTTCTTGAAGATTCGAATTACAAGATGCCTTCCGGAAGAATGGAAATCACCCCCTCTTTCGTTTCTCCTCTTCCCACAGTCTCCAAGTCGTTCTTGTAAAATAAAATGCGGCTACGAATGAGTTAAAACATAAAATAGGGTTTAAAAATCCAAAATTCTGTTTTTGTCTTAAATAGAAAATAGGATGGGGGTTGGTTCACCCAACCGGCCCAACTTCCAACGGACTCGGAATTCTAGCTCGTTGGAAAGGTTTTTTAACATCTTCGATTTGATATATTATTTGGGTCAATCGGATTCTCCACCACTGATACAGATATTCTAAAATTACCCTTATTACACTATCAATCTTCTCTCTTCACTTCAACTCTATGAAGATGAATGCTCAAATATGAAACGCACTCCCAGAATGTGGAATGTAAGGGCAAGGTGGGTAGCTAGCAGAATGGGAAGAACTGCAGGATTTGCTGCGAACTACCACAGTGAGTAAATATCTATGCCGTGCCTGAACTTGTCGACAAATGTAGGGTTTGATGGGGTGAACACCTCTTCCATCCTATCCGAAGCTACCAAGAGCGTTGCTAGGATCATTGGGAAGCCAGAGGCTGTAAGTTTGTTTTCCTTCTCCTTCTGTTTATCCTTTCTTCTCTGTTCCTCTTTCGCTCTATCTCATTCTTTTGGGAATTTCATCTTCATATGCTCTAGTTCTGAAATTTGGTTCCTCGTCCAGTTTGATGCAATTCCCCTCCTCCAGGAAGACAAATTTTCTTTCTTTCTGGAAGTATGTTCATGTCAATATAGCCATTCTCTTCGGTTAATGGCAAATTTTTAATCTAAAAAGGCCGCATTGATTTAGATAAACTAGGTGTCATGCTTCTCCAATCCGGTAGTAGCTTTTATTCCTGTGGGTGAAGCACATACCTAGAGCCAATGCGCCTTTCAGTAAATCTTCCCGTCCGTAGTATTATTGTGCAGATTTAGATGCTTATGCAGGCCGAGAGGCAATTAACACAGTAGTTGGGCACAATCGTTGACCATCTGATTTTGCTCATTCATACCCCTGAAAAACTGCAGAAGAATAATTTATGTGAACTGGTTCTTGACTCAGAGCAGATTGATTCGAGTATTAAATACCTGATGAGGTTTTTTTGAACATAAATCAACCTTATTGCAGCTAATAGGAGAAAACTTTGAAGATACTAGATCAGATCCTTTCAAGAGTCACTGGGACTGATCATTCGAGAGTAAGAGGAATCACCTACCAAAACTAACAGACCCGAATCGTAAGGCACCCTCTTCAGCCATTTAAGTAACAAACTGTCAGAGTTAGCGGACCAAATGGGGTTCGATACCCGCTTCTGTTCGAAAAACACATTCCCAGGAGTTTTAAGACCCCTTGAGGAGTTGCACAGTAATTGATCTCCACATGGCTGCAAATTTCTCTGATGACATCTAAATGGACTGGGTTTTATTACTAAAAGTCCAATAATTTATTTCCCTCCAAATGTGTGATGTGGTGTTATAGAATGTAATCTTGTTGATTATTGATGACAACCAATATTGTCTCCTTCAAAGTTTCTGCCTATGCACAAAGCATCCATCTTTATGCACATCTCCCTGGACTCTTGGAAAGGAAATAGAGCTTAATAATGTTGCCCCACAATCTCATGAGAAGGGGAACTCAAAGAAGTTGTGTCTCTGTTCTCAAGACTTACTCAACAGAGGACCCAAAAGCCAAAGCTGGATGGTTTGCTTTGGAGCATGTCTTTTGTAGGGAGGTCCCTCAAACATCTCCAAGTTGTGAATGCTTAGCATGGGTTATGCATCAAAACCCAAATGCACAAGTCCCAAACCCCACGAGGATGGGGCTCCTTAGAATATCCCTAGTCGATCTAGAAATGAACTGCCCAGATAGTAGATGATCCACTTGATGGGTCTAGCATATATGGTCTGAGCCTTATAATGTTGTCTACTGGCTCCACATGATGAAAATCTTCCAATGACCATTAACAAGGATAGACTGACCCAAGCAAATCCGACTGATCCTGCATCATAACAAATATCATCTCCATATTTGAGCATGTGAATACTGTTTGAATCATAAGGATCCTATCACAATTTCATAGAGCACCCATCACCAATGCAATACTTTGTAAGTGCCTGTGTATGATTCCTAAGTTGGAGACCTTATCCCTTACTCGAGCAATTCTGAGAGGGCTTTACTCTTCAGGTAGACTCTACTTCGGGTACCTGGAGTTCATCCATTTTACCCATAGTCTTAATGGATGCAACCCACAAAGCTGCTTCAGGATGTAGCATTGTTCATATCCTTAATGTGCTTTCTTAATCCACCATCCTCCTTAGGCAACTAAGACATTTTTTCTCTCCGGAAAAGGGACTTACCAGAGAAATAGAAGATGGGACTTTGTTGTTACACTTCCAAGTAAAACAAAAAGCTCAGTCCAATAAACCTTTGAATCACCAACAGAATAGCTGGAGCCTAAAAACTATTGATGGAGGGCCAGTTAAGAGAAACAAAGTCTGGAAAGGAATCAGTGTTGCTAGGATGAGGAGGAAAAAGGGGGAGAATAGCTCACATAAGAAGCAAAGGGTTTGCTTCGGAGTTGGGGGGGGTTTGGGTCATGGGGTATGGGTAAGTGACACAATAGACACACAGGCTTCCAACCATTACTCATTTCTGTCTGCAATTATGGGGCATTATATCATATATAAAGAGGAATATTAGACTTCTAACTTTAGTTAGAAACTACAAACCTTGGAAATCCAAATATCCTTTCTAGTGAACTTCTAAAACAATCTAAAGACATCATCTCCCCAGATAGCATAAATAATTGAAATCCTAGCAGATCAGAACTCAAATGTGGGCTGGTTCATCTTTGTTTGGATACCCAGATGAGTTTGGTTTGGTCCAAGGCGATGCACCTGCATCCCCATATGACTGAAAGCTTGATTTTCCTCCTACCTATCATTTTCTATCAAGTATGATCAAGGGAGCACAGTCATCTGCCTTGCTTTTCTGAAATCATCGAGACTCCAAGGTATCTCACTGGAAGCTGCGCCAGAGAAACTAGACAATGCCCAGAGCATATCATGAACCTGAGGCTTTAACGAACCAATAATAAGAGATGACTTTCTTTGGATGAAATAAGAGATGACTTGACCTATTTCAAGGTGCTCTAGATAGAGATGAGAAAGAGTATAAAGCTCCCATAATTTCAGACATTAGGGGGTTTTGGCCTTCAAAAATATTGTATGATAATATGAAAAAAAATTCACTAAGATAACTTAAGTTGAGAGGCCTGCATCGAGGAATAGGCTTGACGCTTCGATTTTCAACTAGCTTGCTCAAAAGGGAAGTTAAAACTTTTCATGACATAAGTAAACAAATATGGATTTCATCCCCAAAAAAAAAAAAAAGTAAACAAATATGGGGCATGGGATCTACTTGTCTAATACCCTTTCTTCCAGCAAAGTAACCAGCCGAGCTGCAATTGATTAAGATAGAGAACATGCCAGATTGAAAGCAATGCTTTAGTCTTTACCCATCCAATGACCTCCCTGGGGATCTCATGCAGGATATGATTTTGAGATGATAATCCCAACTCAAAGAATCTTAGGCTTTATGAAAATCAATTTTTGTGTAGCGGTGGAGAGCCATGCTTTTTTTGTAATCCCTCTAACTACATCATGGCGTCCATAATAGTCCAACTTGGTTCTTTGACCATCCAAACCTAACAAATTAATATCATGAACTGAGGAGTTGATGTTGAAAATCTAGGTGCTTGAACTCTCAAGCCAACCTCTGAATCTCATACGGGGAAAAGATTAGGGATCAGAGTTGAAATATGTCCATGGAATTATTGGTTTGTATTTTATTTAATTGCTTCTATTCTGTTTTTACATTTCATCTTAATGTTCTATATGTTTAACTAAGAAGTTACATTGTTTTGTCATCGTAGATTTCAGTCTGTGATGATTGTCCTGAAGGGGTCAGTTCCAATGTCATTTGGTGGGCCCCAGCAACAAACAGCTTATGGTGAGCTGGCATCCATTGGTGGTCTCAACCCTGATGTCAACAAGAAGCTGAGTTCTGCAATTGCAACAATTCTTGAGACCAAGTTTTCTGTTCCTAAATCTCGATTCTTCCTCAAATTCTATGATTCAAAGGTAAGTGTTGCGTCTAGAACTTCTTCGAGAGCCGGATATTGAGATGACCACCTTAAGAGCTCTCCAACCAAGTTGGAATAACTGGGATGCCTGCACACACAAAGAAAGCAAGAACGGTCCGGCCTAGTTTTGGCCGGGGAACCGCCTCTGACGCTCAAGTCAGCCTAGGTAACAATAATGGTTCTTGAGAGAGTTCTCAAGAACGTAATGAGTAAGTACTCAGATGAAAGTTCTCGTACCTTTCTCCATGTAGGAGGTGTGTTTATATAGAGGTTACCTGGAGGCGGCGATTCCTTAAGTTTCGGATCGATAGTTGAGGAGTGAGTGGAGTAGTGGAATAACGGCTCCTTCTTTGTCGCACCTGATAGTGTCGTTATGCTCACTCACCTCCCCAATTCTCGGAATAGATATGCTGAGTGTTTATGCGTAACTAACTCTTCTTGACTTGGTCAAGAGAGTCTTCTGAGAAATGGTTAAGTTGGATATATACTCTTCCCGAGTAAGGCACTTGGGACCTTTCTCCAAAGAAGAGATGAGCCTGCCCAAGAGGGAGGTATCTCTTCCGAATGAGCCCCTCGGGACCTTCTTCAAGGATGAGGTGAGCCATCCCAAGAGGGAGGTATCTCTCCCGAATGAGGCCCTCGGGACCTTCTAAGAGGGAAGAGATGCACCCGCCCACGGGGGTGCCTCTCTCTCCCAAGATGGAGACTCGGGACTTTAGCTCCCCACAACAGAGCCCCCCATTCCGTGCGATTGACTTCTCGAACGTATGGAATGTTACTCCCAGACTTCTTAAAAAAAAAAAAAATTTCTTGGAGAAACTTTAAGACGTCGTCTTGAATAATAGCCATTATTCGAGGCCTTTGTTACTCCCAACCATTGTGATAATTAACATTTATTGCAGCTCCTGATATGCCAACGGTCACGTTATCTCAGCCGTTGAGATACTGGATCGTTAACCGTTCGATTGAGATCTTAAGCTTTCTCAATCTCAACCGTCGTGGCTTTTCATCTTCAGTCATTGGATCGCGACCTTTCATGTGCCAGATCTCAACCGTCGCCTTGCTTGATTCACAGCCGTTGAATGTGTGTCTTCATCTTCCTCCTCACTATAAATTGAGGTTCAATCCTCATTTTCAATTTTTTGCTTGCAAACTCCCTCTGAAGTCTCCTGACTGCGTTGCTTGCTTTCTCCAACTCACTATTCCAATCCTTAAACCAGTAAGTTTTCTCTAACTTTTCTTCATTTCTTTCCTTTGTCATTTCTGCATTATGGATAATTTAAGAAAAGGCAAGGAAATAGCCCGAGCCCCCTCCCGACTGGAGGTCTCGACTGTTGAGATCTCCAGTCCCGAGTTGTCTTCCCTAGCCCAATCCATGCATTATTCCAGTGAAGATGCTTTCTCAGATTCTTCTGACTCGTATTTTGAGAGCAACTGCTGACTTAGCCAGGGACGACCCTCTTGACCAAGAACCTCTATGCTCCGATTTAGGAACGGACTTAGTCAACCTTGGTCCTTCTGTGGATTCTTCGGATGAGCAGGAGGTTGATAGTATTAATCAATCTCCTGGTAAATTCCGAGTGAGTCAGAGGCATTATTCGCCTCGTCCACCCCTTTCTCGCCCTTAGGATTGCCGCAATCGCTGGCCACCTTTTATTCTTTCTGAGTTGCTTTCCGAAGAGGCAACTCTCGAAGAAAGGAACAAACCCAAGACGCCTTCTCACATTGACTATGATCTCAAGTCTTCGGGTCCAGAATTCTATCCCGGAGATCTCAACCCAAATCATCTCAAGCGCCTAAGGGATTTCTGCGAAATTCCAAAGAGTTATCCCTTCCAGCTCCAGTCTTCCTCTAGTCGAGTTGGAGAGCCCCCGAATGGGGCCTTCTCCCTTTATTATGATGCTTTCTTAGGAGGTCTTCGCCTTCCAGTTCAGAAAATTATTGAAGACCTTCTAGTTCATTACGGAATTTCTCCCTCCAACCTTATTCCAAATAGTTGGAGAAATGTTTCCTGCTTTGTTGGTTTCTGTCATAATGTTGGAGTCAAACCAACATTCCCCCTTCTTCAGCGTTTCTTTGAAGTTAAGAGTCAATCAAAAGGGGGTTGGCTCTCTCTTCTTCGTCGGGCAAACGACGCTGTGGATTGGTCGGGCAACATCATTTTGCCGGGGTCTATGCCTACCTCCACCAAGGGGTGGAGACATCACTTTTTCTTCTGCCAGCCCCTAGTTCCGCCGCCATTCCCAACTACTTTTGTGAAGAAATCTAAGTCTGATCTTAAAGAACTCAATAATCTCATTGAGTTATCCGCCACCGAAGAAGCGGCTTTAGAAAAGATCATCCAAGTTGGCGGAGATTCAGCCGCAGTTCACGGATATTTATCTGAGTATCCGTCTGCTCTTCAGTTGTGGGGCTTTTCTCCGGGTGAGCCCCTTCTTCATTAATATTCTTCAATTTTGTATATTTTTCTTATCTTCGCACTTTCTGACTTTCTTCGTTTGTTGTCGCAGTGTCTAGCAAATTGGACATCGACGCTCTTCGGGCACTTACCAGTGGGAATATCAAAGAGGCTTTCGCCCGAAAGCCAGTGAAGAAAGGTGGTGCCACAGAAACTGGTCCCGTCTTCCAGGCTCTCGGCGCTCCTGGCTCGTCCAAGCCTTCGGGCAAGAAGACTGCTAGGAAGAATTCCTCACTGGGGGGAGGGCCTCCCGAGATAGGTGTTCCCCAAGTGTCTCCATCCAGCCGCTCGGGCAGGCCTTCCAAGAGGCCTCGGGACAGTGAGAAGGCTGCAGAGGAGGACTCCCGAAAGTCCCCTGTTTTCGTTCCCGGATGGGATCTGACCTCATCCGACACAGTGTTGGGGGACTCTAATGCTGCCAGGTCTTGGCTTCTTGAGGGGATGATCCCTTCGGACCGTAAGCATCTGAAGGATCTTCCAGATGACAAATTCTATGCCAACGCCTACAGGTAATTCTCCGTCCTTAGTCCTTTATAGTTCTCCAAGTGATTTCTGTAACATGGTATTCCGTATTTTCTTCAGGTACTTCTCTGGAGGGGCGCATTACATGGGCGAGTGCATGATTCGCTCCGAGCATTTGACTAATCAGCTTCGAGAGCTGAAGGAAAATCAGGAACGAACCGTCGCAGACCTCTCTGAAGAGATGGGACGAAGAAAGGAGCTTGAAACTGAAGGAGATGTCCAGAAGCAAGGCAGCTCATAAGGAGGAGCTTTCTGAGGCCAAGGAAAATTTGGAAGAGGCCCTTCAAGAAAAGGAGAAGTTGAAGCGCAAGAAAGCTGAGATGGAGACTATTGCCATGCAGCTTTGCGAAGAAGTCCGAGCTGGTAAACTTCCTGTCAGTGTCGATGAGGTGCCCGAGGTTGTCTAGAAAGAGATCATCACTTCTTACCTTGGCACTTCTCAGTTCAAGAAACTCCAGGTGGCTCTCTCTGCTTCTACCTACCGCCTCGGGCTTAATGATGCTTTTACTGTTGTTCTCCGACGGGTAGATATTCCTAACCCGAAGGAATTAGCCGGAATGCTAGACGGTAGAGTTTATGAGACTCTTCAAAGAGCCGTATCCGAAGGGATTGAATGCAAAGAACCTTTCAGCCCTCCCGATCCTTTTCTCTATGTTGATGACGATCAAGAGGTGGGCTCTGGAGGGAGTCTTGAGAAAGAAACTCCTGGTGGCAACGGGCTTGGTGAGACAATCTTCTCGAATTTGGGAATCCTCCTGAGAATTGAAAGACTTCAACCTTTTCTTGCTTCAGTTTTTGAGGAACTTTGAAGATTTTGAATATTTGAACTTTTGCTCTTGCTTTTTGGAATTTTTTATAAACAGTGTTGAATTTTGCGCAACTTTGCACTTTCTGTAATATTGGTCCTTATGGCCAAATGTTTTGAATAGTAACTTGTAATTGTTTTTTTTTTCAAACTAAGGCATTAAGCTTCTTTGTTGACTGGTCCCGAGTGTCTTCCCGAGTCACTCCCCTAGCGTAATGCCTTAGGGTTGATGATGTTTTGATTTCTCCCGAGCCTTTATTCCAGATGGTCCCGAATATGGTCCCGAATGAAGGTCTTGGAGAGAAATGTATCTCATGTGTCGGAGAAATTCATAAGTGATGGAGAAATTCTCCCAAGTGGCTACCCGAGTGAAGTCCCAAGTGTGACGCCTTAGAAAAATTTTTATCTCGTGAGAGTCTCGCTTGGACTTTCACAAGAGGTGGGGAAATTCTCCCGAATGGCTACCCGAGTGAGGTCCCTAGTGTAACGTCATTGAATAATTCCATCTCATGAGAGTCTAACTTGGACTTTCATAAGAGGTGGGGAAATACTCCCGAGTGGCTACCCGAGCGAGGTCCCGAGTGTAACGCTTTAGAAAAAATTCCATCTCATGAGAGTCTCGCTTGGACTTTCACAAGAGGTGGGGAAATGCTCCCGAATGGCTACCCGAGCGAGGTCCCGAGTGTAACGCCATTGAATATTTCCATCTCATGAGAGTCTAACTTGGACTTTCATAAGAGGTGGGGAAATACTCCCGAGTGGCTACCCGAGTGAGGTCCCGAGTGTAACGCCTTTGAATAATTCCATCTTATGAAAGCCTTACTTGGTTTTCAGAAGAGGTGGGGGATTCCTCCCGAGTGGCTACCCGAGTGAGGTCCAGAGTGTAACGCCTTTGAATAATTCCATCTTATGAAAGCCTTTCTTGGTTTTCAGAAGAGGTGGGGGATTTCTCCCGAGTGGCTACCCGAGCGAGGTCCCGAGTGTAACGCCTTTGAATAATTCCATCTTATGAAAGCCTTTCTTGGTTTTCAGAAGAGGTGGGGGATTTCTCCCGAGTGGCTACCCGAGTGAGGTCCCGAGTGTAACGCCTTTGAATAATTCCATCTTATGAAAGCCTTTCTTGGTTTTCAGAAGAGGTGGGGGATTTCTCCCGAGTGGCTACCCGAGTGAGGTCCCGAGTGTAACGCCTTTGAACTATCTTGGGTTCTTTGTTGACTTGAAGAGCGCTCCTGGGTTCTTAAGCTTATCAAGAATTCTCCTGGGCTCTTCGTAAGAACGCTTTTGGGTTCTCGTGAAGAAATGCTCGTGTCTTCTTCGCTATAACTTTCTTTTCAAGAAAAAGGATGTCAAAAATGGAGACACAGACTTTATTGAGAATCAAATGGTCTTTTGACTTGGTTGCAAATGCTACATATTTGGACTAATTCTATTGATAGAATTTCTGAAGGTTCATGGAATTCCAAGTTCGATCTATTGTCTCGCCCGTGGCCAAGCTTTTTAGCTTGTAGGTCCCTGGTTTCGTCTCTTGTTCGACGAGATATGGCCCTTCCCATGTGGGTGAGAGCTTGCCTTGGTTTCTTGGGTCTGATGCCTCAACTTTGCGGAGCACTAAGTCACCCGCACGATGTCTTCTATTTTTTACCCGAGCATTGAAGTATCCAGCTACTCGGTTCTGATATCTGTGATTTCGGTATTCTGACATGCTCCGCACTTCGTCTATTAGATCAAGATTGCTCTTCAAGCCTTCTTCGTTTGCTTCTTCATTGAAGTCTGTATATCTCTTTGACTCTGCCAATACCTCCACCGGGACAAGTGCTTCTGTGCCGTAGGCTAGCCGAAAAGGTGTTTCTCCCATAGGAGTTCTGGCCGTGGTGCGATATGACCAAAGGACGCTTGGTAATTCTTCCACCCATTTGGTTCGACTTGTCTCCAAACGCTTCTTTATTCCATCTAAAAGCGTCCGATTGGTTATTTCAACTTGCCCATTGCTCTACAGATACGCCACGGATGATCTTCTGGGAGGATATCATTCTTCAAGTATGATATAATCGGGCTCATCCAACTAGGCTCTTCTTCAACATCCATTGCCTCGGCCTCCCGAATGCTAGGAATTTCTAACTGTTCAATATAAACGGCTGAGCCTAAGGTTGAATATTTGGATAAAGCCAATTTGGATAACTCATCTGCTACTTCATTTTCCTTTCTCGGAATTTGCTTTATCTCAAGATGATCGAAATAATGGCGACAATCATCAATTTTGGCTAAGTAATTTGCCATTCTTGTTTCCTTTGCCTCGTACACGCCACGAACTTTATTCACGATCAACTGAGAGTCGCTTCGGACTTCCAATTCTCGGACTCTTAGGGCTCGGGCAAGTCTTAGTCCTGCTAGTAGGGCTTCATACTCGGCCTCATTATTAGAGGCTTTGAAGTTGAATCTTAAAGCATAATGAATAGTGAATCCATCCGGGCTGATAAGCATTAGCCCTGCTCCACTCCCCGAAGAGTTGCTCGAGCCGTCAACATGCAACGTCCATAACTCCGGACCGGGTGAATTTTCTACACCCGAACTGGGCATGCTATTCTCAAGAATAAAGTCGGCCAGAACTTGTCCCTTTATGGCTGGACGAGTTCTGTACTCAATTTGATATTCGCTTAACTCAATAGCCCATGTGACCATTCTTCCAGCTAAGTCTGGTTTCTGTAGTATCTTCTTCAATGGGAAGTTGGTCAAGACTACAATTGGATGAGCTTGGAAGTATAGTCTGAGTTTCCGAGATGCGATTACAAGTGCTAAGGCTTGTTTGTTCACATCCGGATATCGTGTCTCGGCATCTATTAAAACATGACTTATGAAATAGATAGGGTTTTGTGAAGTACCTTCTTCTTTTACTAAGACCGCGCTTACTGCCACTGGAGAAATGGCTAAGTATGTGAATAGTTGCTCTCCCGTTGAAGGTCGGGCTAAGAGAGGTGGAGTCCTGAGCTTCTCCTTCAACTTCTCGAACGCTTTCTGACATTCATCGGTCCATAAGGTTTCCTTTGCCTTCCCGAGCTCTTTAAGAGCCTTGAAGAAAGGCAAACATTTCTCCCCCGATCGCGAGATAAATCTGTTTAAGGCTGCTACTCTTCCAGTTAGGCATTGGATGTCTCTAACCGTCCTTGGTGACTCCATCTCGAGCAAGGCTTTGATTTTCTCCGGGTTTGCCTCAATTCCTCTTTGGGATACCATAAACCCAAGGAATTTTCCGGAAGAAACTCCGAACGCACATTTCTCCGGATTTAGCCTCATCTGGTATGTTCTCAAAGTATCAAAGACTTCTTCAAGATCTTCCAGATGACTTCTTCGGATAATACTCTTTATGAGCATATCATCCACATATACTTCCATATTTCTTCCTATTTGGTCTTTGAAGACTTTTTTTACCATTCTCTGATAAGTGGCCCCAGCGTTCTTCAACTCGAAGGGCATTACTTTATAAAAGTAACTTTCTCGATCCGTCATGAAGGCCGTATCCCTCTCGTCCTTGGGATTCATCATAATCTGATTGTATCCCGAGTAAGCGTCCATGAAGCTCAATACTTCATGTCCTGCTGTGGCGTCGATCAAAAGGTCGATCCGGGGAAGTGGATAGCAATCCTTTGGGCATGCTTTATTCAAGTCTGTGTAATCTGTACACATTCTCCATTTGCCGTTGGCTTTCTTCACCATGACTACATTCGCCAACCAAGTTAGGCATTCTATGGGTTTTATAAAACCCGATTGCTCTAGTTTCTCCACTTTGGTTCTGATGGCAGCATGTTTCTCGAGCGAAAAATTCCTTCTTTTTTAGATCATTGGAATTGCATCGTCCCTGATCCATAAGCTGTGTTCTGCAACTCTTCGATCTATTCCGGGCATATCTTCGGCCGACCACGCGAATACATCTAGGTTGTTTTGGAGAAACTCGGTGAGTTCTTCCTTGAATTCTGTACGTTGTTCTGAACCGATCATAGTCCCTCTCTCGGGAAGATCCGGATGAAGTTGAATACGCTCAAGCTTTTCAACAAGTTCGGCTCTTTGCATAGCTTCTTCATCCCGGTCATCCCGAATTTCAATACTCATTGTATTGCCCGATCTCTCGGCTTTTTTGACTTTCTTAAGATAATTCACATAACATTGTCTGGAGAGTCGCTAATCAGAAGAGCACTCCCTGACTCCTGCTGTGGTTGGAAACTTCAACTTCATATGTGTTGGAGAAACCACCGCCCCTAAGGCGTTAAGAGTTGGCCTCCCTAGTAAGACGTTGTAAGCTGAAAGGTCCCGAACCACCATGAATGTTGCTTGGACGACTGCATCCCGAGGGGAGGTCCCGATCCTTAGATCCAATTGGATGGTCCCTTCGGATATGGCGGACGACCCGGCGAACCCATATAAGTGAGTCCCACATGGAGTCATCATCTCGTCCTCAAACTTCAATTTCTTAAATGCTTCATAAGATAGTAAGTCGGCGGAAGATCCCGTGTCTACAAGAACTTGGTGAACTTCTCGATTTGCCAATTTCACTTTGATAACTATAGCATCGTCGTGAGGAGAAGTGACGCCCTTGAGATCTTCGTCTGTGAAGGTTATTGGATCTGGGCATAAGTCATTTCTTTGTTTTCTTGGCAACTGCATCGATCCAACGAACCGTGCCTTTTGCTTTGCCTTCTTAATGGATTCTTCCGTCGGATTTCCCAAAACAATGTAAATGGGGGAAAATTCCCGAGTGTCGGGTTTCTTCTCGAGATTCTTATCTGCCCTCTCGGGACTTTTGGATCTGAGTCTTTTTGTTGATCTAGGTGGGGACTTCTCTCGATCTTGTCGGCTCATCTGAAGATATTTTTCAAGATGCCCTGCTTGGATGAGTTTCTCGATCTCGACCTTGAGATTTCTGCACTCATCCGTATGGTGGCCGTAGTCTTTGTGAAAGCGGCAATATTTCGTCATATTCCTATCTTCGGGTCGGGCTTTTATCTTACCAGGCCACTTCAAGTTTTCTTTATCTCTGATCTGTAACAGAATTTCTGACCTCTTAGTATTAAGAGGTGTAAAGTCCCCATTGGCGAGTCTTTCTTTCCAACCTCCTTTTTTATCATGTTTTGCCCGAGCATTTGAATTCTGACCTCTTTCTCCATAATTCTTCTTGTCCTTTACGCCTCTTGTGGACTCTTCTCGGGCTTCAATAACTTCTGTGACCGTTGCTTGCTTTTGGCATTTCTTAAGAAGTGCTCCATAAGTCCTCGGCTTATCTTGGAGCAATACCTCGAGCAAACGTCTTTGGGTTATTCCACTCCATAGCGCATTGTACGCTACTATGTCATCCAACTCTTCTACCTCAATAGCCACTTTATCGAATCTGAGAAGATAGTCTCGAACGGACTCATTCGGTTTCTGCCTAATGGCAAAAAGGCTATCTGCTGTCTTCTTACTCCCGATGCAACTTCGGAATCGGGCAATAAATTTTCTCCCGAGTTCTCGAAAGTTTGGATGGATCTTGGCGGCAGGCTAGAAAACCATTTTATCGCCGGGCCTTTGAGAGATGCCGGGAAGGTTCGGCACAATAGCTCATCTTCTCGGCCAATAACAGCCATGACAGATTTAAAATAACTAATATGTTCTCGAGGATTGGACTTACCTTCATAGGGAGTAAATGTCGGCATGATAAAGTTCGATGGAAGAGGTGCTCTCATAACTTCTTCTGAGAAGGGTTCTCTGTCAACCACATCATAGTCGTCATCCAGGTCCCGATCATCAAGCCGTCTCTCCATGGCATCTAATCTTTTCCAGAGACCATGTGCCTCTTGACGCTTTTGGGGAGACCGAACACTTCCGAGATCAGAATATTGGGAAGTTGGTCTATGAGAAGATCCATACTGACTAGCCGACCTTCTCGGGTCATTAGATCTAGAATGGCCTCTTTCGTGGCTTTCGCCTTCTTGTTCCCGAACTCCTTCATTTCTGCGCCCTTTTTTGGGTAAATCTTGAGTTTGCCTAAGCCCAGCCAAATGGTGGAACACACTTCCCCTCGACCGATCCTCTCGGGGACGTGGCTCTTCAATATGCACTCCTTGAGATCTTTCTCCAACTCGTTCGGCTGGTCACCTTGGTATTCTGGGATTTCTTCGTTCACCGGGCGTTGCTTATCCCGATTATGTCGAACAGCCTCCCGCCTTCGTCCTTTTTGGGAATTTCTAGGGGGTCCAGGTGGTACCCCAATTTGATGGACTAAGCCTCGAACAACTCCTTGGAGTTCCAACATTTGTTTTTGGACTTCTCTTTGCATATTTTGCAAATCGGCCACTGTCGCTGGAATTGGAGGTTGACTCGAACCGCCTTCTCCAAATGGAGTTGGAATAGTTAACGGGGGATTATCTGGAACCCCTTCTTGAACTTCCTCTGTAATAGGAATTTGTTGATCTAGAGAAGGGAGAGTTTGTTCTTCAACACGTCCGTTCTCTATCTCCCTCTCCCTCGCTCTAGTGAGAATTTGAGAACTTGTCACCTGAGGTGTGGTACGTCTTGTCATGACTTTCTGTGACGAATTCCCACAGACGGCGCCAATTTGTTGCGTCTAGAACTTCTTCGAGAGTCGGATATTGAGATGACCACCTTAAGAGCTCTCCAACCAAGTTGGAATAACTGGGATGCCTGCACACACAAAGAAAGCAAGAACGGTCCGGCCTAGTTTTGGCCGGGGAACCGCCTCCGATGCTCAAGTCAGCCTAGGTAACAATAATGGTTCTTGAGAGAGTTCTCAAGAACGTAATGAGTAAGTACTCAGATGAAAGTTCTCGTACCTTTCTCCATGTAGGAGGTGTGTTTATATAGAGGTTACCTGGAGGCGGCAATTCCTTAAGTTTCGGATCGATAGTTGAGGAGTGAGTGGAGTAGTGGAATAACGGCTCCTTCTTTGTCGCACCTGATAGTGTCGTTATGCTCACTCACCTCCCCAATTCTCGGAATAGATATGCTGAGTGTTTATGCGTAACTAACTCTTCTTGACTTGGTCAAGAGAGTCTTCTGAGAAATGCTTAAGTTGGATATATACTTCCCAAGTAAGGCACTCAGGACCTTTCTCGAAAGAAGAGATGAGCCTGCCCAAGAGGGAGGTATCTCTCCCGAATGAGGTCCTCGGGACCTTCTTCAAGGATGAGGTGAGCCATCCCAAGAGGGAGGTATCTCTCCCGAATGAGGCCCTCGGGACCTTCTAAGAGGGAAGAGATGCACCCGCCCACGGGGGTGCCTCTCTCTCCCGAGATGGGGACTCGGGACTTTAGCTCCCCACAACAGTAAGCTATCTCAATTTTCATGCTTTCTCCCACCAAAAGATCATAAATAGCCATCTGTTCTTCTCATTGCTTTTTCCCTGTTTGTTAGGGCCATCAAGGCCAAGATTATGCTTAGTGTTTGCATGCTTTGCATCACCACTAGATCATGTAAATAACCCTCTACTGATTTAAAACCATCTATGAAAATATGATTGGTTTGCATTTAGCTAAGGATTCTGTTATCTAGTTTTGTTCAATCTAAATGCTCCTGTTAATTGATATACTATTTTTTGGTGCTGCTGGCAAGGTATTGATATTCCATCTCCTTGTATATTACAGGGTTCTGATTTTGGATGGAATGGGGCAACCTTCTAAAATCTGTAGTACTTCGGGTGTGTTATCTTGAATCTCTCCAAACCAAATCCTATATGTTGGAGTAATGTCGTTATGTAGGTGCAAAAATAAGAACATTGTGTTATGCTATTTACATGTTTAATCGGAGCAATTTGGAGATGTTGAACACCTAATGACATTGCTAGTTTCAACCCTTACATGTGCCCTTTTGTTCTCTGAATTATTATAATTTGAATGTTGTGTCACATGGGAATTTCGAAATGGTGTTTGACTATGGTAAGTTGGTATATGAAGGATAAAATCAGGATGCCCTTTCCGATTAAGTTGTGGCATATACAGTATTCATTCAAGTTTTAATTGTTTGAATTATTGGTTTTAAATAACGTGTGTAGAACTGATATATCGTAAACCATTTGAACTATATAGAAGGAAAAACACAAGCAAATATTCAATACTTTTCCATAGGCTTCCAATTTCCTTTCGCATCCCTTGTCTCCTGTTTTGTCGGAGAAAGCATCAGTAGCAGCATTGGAGATTTGCCAGAGAAAGTTGCTAGTAGAAACCATTTTTCCCTTCAGTTGACTTCTTCACCTTCATCCATCACAGAGGTTCAAGATCTGCTTCTCCTCTGAAAAGTCTCAATGTTTGGTACTCTCTGATTTTAGGTTCATGCTAGGCAAAGTTTGGTGTTGCCCACTGTTGGAAGAGGAAATTACAGGAGTTAGGGGGAAATTCCAATTGAGTAGGCATTTAACTCGAAGAATCAACCTTGGGCAACCAATAAAACCCCTAAACTCCTTTGTCCCTGCCTCTGAACCTGAACCTTTGATAATTGGGATTCTACGGCTTTTTGCCATTTTCTTCTTAATCCACATACAGCCCAATTAAACTGGCCGTCAGTTTTTGCCATTCCTTTGCAGCCCCTATTGTTGCTACTGCATCGATGCCCTTCTTCTAGGAGTCTATGGCCTGCCTTTGAATACTTCGGTATCTTTAAAGAGTTAATGAAGTTTAAGAGCCTCATGCATAGCCAATAGACAAAGAACTGCTAAGGATTCTGCTTGAAACCTATAGTTCAGTGCCATCTCTCAACCTTACTGTATGAAGTTGAGAATAACCCATTTGCTTCAGCTTAACCAAGTCCACTTGCAAAGACAAGTAATGCCATCTCTCAAACTTGTTGTATGCAGATGAGAATAACCCATTTGCTTCAGCTTAACCAAGCCCACTTGCAGAGATGAGTGATGCAATCTCTCAACCTTGTTGTATGGAGTTGAGAATAACCCACTTGTTGCCAAGTCCACTTGCAGAGACGAGTGAGAGAAACCCAAGGATATGATCCATATCACAGAAGGATACTTAGAGAGCAAAGCATAAAATCTATGCTACAATGGAGCTTGTTTTGTTTTTATATTGAGTAGCCAATTAGCTAGTTAATTGGTTTCAGTTTGTTTTAAAAATGATTAACTGAAACCAGTTACGAACTGATTAACCTTTCAATTCTAAACATAGTTCAAAAACTGGCAGAAATTTCAGCTATTTTGTTCATTTTGGTCAGACCAAAATGGCCTATCGAAATGAAATTTTGAAGTACAATTTCAAAACCTTAACTGATTAATAAGCAGTCTGGCTCATGTTTCTTACTGATGTGCCTTGAGCTGTACTGAATTGAACTATTTAACCATAATCAAACCAGTTTTGTTTTTTTGGTGGAAAGATCTGTGATTTAATTCATAAAGCCGCGAGGAATACATGGGAACCTTAAAAGATTCATCCAACCATGGAGTGGATAATGGCCAACTTGTCACAGACGGCAATGATAAGGTCTCCTTTGCTAGGTAGTCAGCCACCATATTGGCTAGCCTAGGAACATAATCAAAATTACAATCAAGAATATTAGAGGAGAGGTAGAAGATATCAGAGATCAAGGTTGAGCCCTGTTATGGGTAACTGTCCACCCACCAGTTCAGACCAGGTCAGCTGGTAATCCAAGTAAGAACTGACACCAGACCAATGGTCAGACCATTGCTTAGATCTCAATCGTATAATTGGAATAAGGGATCTAATGCTCCACACAAAGCCAAGTCAGGAATCGTGAACTATAAATAGGGCAGATATGGAAAGAGAGGTAAGAGACTTTTGGTCAATAGAGTCCTATCTGCAATCTTTCCCGCCTTTTTACTCATTTGAGCTAGGGTTCTCAGAGGCTCCAGCCACTTTCTTTGTTGGTTGCTAGTGACTTGATCGTCGGACACGGATTGCCAATCAAGCTGATTGGTTCCATTTCTAACATTGTCTTCCAAAGTGATTGCAGATAGTTCAGTCATCTTCGGTGAAACTTCACTCACAGCAGATTGTTTTGGTTCATCTTGAATCGCTGGAGTTGGTTCAGCTTGATCTCCCTTAAAGGCAGATTTGACACCAACATTTGGCATTGTCTGTGGAAGCTGAGCAGGAAGTCATGGCTCAGCAACTGGAAGATCAAGATAATCTGCTGCTAATTGAGGCTCCAGAAATGAGCCAGAGAGATCCACATTCAAAAAAAAAAACAAAAGGAAGTTGAAGGAGCCAATGCCGACCTCCTTCGGCACCTTTGATGGCAACTCATCAAAGGCAGTGACTCCTAAAAGGATTGTCGCCACGAATTCCAGAAATTTAGGATCTGCAGGATGGTCATCCTCAAGAGATGATGGCAGAAACATCACAGCCAGTGTTCGATCCATAGCAAATTCTGCTACATATCACGAATATGCAGCACCAGATCCTCCATACTTAGGATCTTTTCAGAACTTACATCTGTCAAGCCGAGTCACTCCGCCAGTGGTAGTCTCTCCACAAGCACTACCGGTTGTTCGTTATGTCCCTCTTTCTCGAGTCAAAGTGATTTCGGATCAACTTCCTCGGAAGCAAGAGTCAAAAATGCACTACCGGGAATCAGATCTGAATCATGAAGGTCTGGGACAGAGCTTTGATCCAAATCAGCTCTCAATTTCGCCTCCAATAGATGGAGCAGACTAGATTTCAACTCAAAGAACTAGGAGAACAGTTGAGAACAGAAGCAGGTAAACGAAGACTCCAGGAAGCAGGAGAGAATGAAGAGAGAAAAGAGAAAATTCAAACAGCAACCAATCTAGTGTTTGTCATAGATCAGATATCAGTAGAAGGTTCCAGATCCTAAGTAACAAAATTGAAAGGCTGGCCAAGAAAGATAAAGAAGATGTCTATGAGTCGGTGAGTCAACATCCTTTCTCAAGAGAAATTATGGATACTCTGCTCCACAGGGTCCAAGCTTCCTACATTTGCTATGTATGACTGGAGTACTGATCCACTGGAACATCTCGGACATTTCAATTCTGTGATGATGTTAGTGGGGGAATCAGAAGCTCTGAAATGCAAATCGTGTCCAGCATCACTGAAGGGACTAGCAACAACCTAGTTCTTTAGTCTGAAACCAAATTCAATTTGGAACTTCAAGAAGCTGATGAAGGCATTTGTATCAAGGTTCTAGAGTAGTATGAAGAGTAAGAAGACTGCCACTAACCTGGTGGCGATTTGTCAAAAGTCAGGGGAATTAGTTCGAAGCTATATAAAAAGGTTTGATCAGGAATCGATCGAGGTCAAGGATCTGAATGAAAGAATTGAGCGGAGATTGGCTCTACTTTGATAGGTTTGGTGCTCAAGTGTTGTCATTGGTTGGAGTTGCTTTGATTGCAAGTACTAAAAGAGGTATAATGTAAAGCTATGATAAAGGATGACTGAGCCCCACCTAAACCCACAAATCAGAAAAATCAAAGTTTATGAACAAATCAGACTCTGGAGATTTGATCAGGCACTTTATTTGAAAGGACATTGCTGAATACATCAGCAACTCCAACATGGGCTTGGTTTGAACAGGAGAATAAGAGCAAAGGGATAGGTAGATTTAGCTTTCGACAGCAAGACTCCTTCAGCCCTAGGTATTTGACTCTCACAACAAGGCTGTAGCCCTTCTTATCACTCAAGCAAGAGACAAGAGAATAAACTCAAAATGAAGCATCACTACTCAATAAGAAGCAGCCTCGCTCAGTGCCTGCAGGTTTAGATGGAGAAAAGGAGATCTCAAAAAGTTGGGCAAAGGGAGATTGCTTTTGAAGAATTTGCAAGAATTGATCGACTCTTGTTGGAGAGAGAAAACAGTAGGATGAACAATCAAACTTAAAATGTTTTAGGATGATATTCTTTTGGAATATCAAGGGTGTGAGGTAGTAGGCAGGGATCGTGCTCTAAAAGTGTAATTTTTTACTTTTTTTTATATTTTTTATTCTTAATTTAATAAAATGATGTTTTAGCTAAAAAATAAATAATTCATTTGATGCCTATTGAGAATAGCTAATTACATATACATAGACAGAGAAAAGATGTGGTCACCCAAAAATAGAAACTGGACCTTGGCTAAGTTATTTAGTCAATACCTCAGCAATAACAAAATAGAAACAAACTTTTAGAAACTTAAGAAACGACTAAATAAAACCTAATAAAGTCTTCACTCTTCAGCCTTCCAAAGTTGCAAATGCAATGGGTCCCATCAAATCTTCTAATAATTTTCTCATTAAGATCCAAAGCTATTACACTGTTCGCGCTAGTCTTCATGTCAACAGCATTTTTATCCTTTGTTTGGCCCTTCTCATAGACCAGTTGGTCTGGTTTGACTTGGTCCAGTTGTCCCAAGTGAGGCTGGTTTGTATCTGTCTAGATTCTACCTTTAGGTAGGACTAAACCCTATTTGAGATGCTTGATTCAAATAAAGGATATGCCTTGAAATTTGATCTGTTGTATCGAGTTTGAAATTTTCAAATTGGTATGGCATCCACCAAAAGTTGATTTGACCATTTCTGGGAGAAGAGAGAATGAACATTCAGAATTTGGATATTTCTTCACAGGAGATTCAAAATCAACTTGTAGGAATGACCCTGAGTTTACTCATAGCTGTTCTTGGATTTCTCGTTGTCTAGGTTAGATATGGAAACAAGAATTTGGACCTTTGGCAGTCAGACAAGCCTGGAAGAATGTGGGGATTGATTAGGTTGATAAGGCATCAATTAGATTTGGTTACCAAAGTCGAACATATAGGCTATGTTTGGTAGCCAGGGAAAAGAAAATTTTGAATGAGACAAATAATTATGATGCAATGATTGTCTACTGTGTGTCTCTCTCTCCTCAAATTTCAAAATTTTTTAAAGTTTTCTTTTCTTTTTTCTTGACTACCAACCGCAGCCTTAGTTCTTGGGATCGGTTTCATATCAGTTAATACGCGGCAGTATTGTTGTAGACTTTTATACCAATATTTTGGTTGATTTTGTCCACCAAAAAATTGTTCATTTCTAAATTTATGTCCAATTCTGGCTGAATCCTGTTAGATCTTTGTCGGTGTTGGCCAAGAACCTGTGACTAATAATGACATTGAAACCTAAAACCATGCTTGGGTTTGAGTCGCTTCTGATCTCAGAATGCCCACCGGCGGATCTTAGAAACCTCAAACCGTTAAAAGAAAAAAGGGGGAAAAAAAGAAGAGGGGGGGGGGGGGAAGGATGAGGGAGCTGGCAGTGTCTGATACAACTCAGCGTATGGGAGTTGCCACATCAGCAATCACTCCATCAGGCCCTCCACGTCGAAGCACGAATGTAGCCAAACAGCCTGCGTTCTTCAGCAACTACACCATGTGACTACAGCATGTGAATTGTGATAACCGCTTCTAGCATATTCTATCCTGAGTAACCTAGTATATTCTATCTTGAGTAACACACAATATAAATGTATATGCATACCATACCGAAAGGAATGAAGTATTCTCCCAATCTTTCTTAATTCTTCTCTCTGTTTTCTTCTTCCTGGAACTCTTTCAACTGTTGGTCTGCAACATTGGTCCGACCTGCCGGATCGATGACGGAGAGGACAAGAATGGGACAACTCGATGAAACAATAAAACAAGTGAGTGCTACGACAGCAGAGCAAGGGGAGAAACTCACTGCGTTGCAGACGGTGGTGAACGCTCAACATGAAACTCTCACTGAACAGAGGATGACACTCTCTGAAGTAGTATTGCGTTTGACTGCAATCGATGGGAAGATTGAACAAGCACTACGAATACCATCCACGCCTGAATCACATAATCGATCAGGGACTTCTTCAAAAATATCATCACCACCGGCGCCTGGATCGATTCAAACTCGAACCATCCGACTGAATTTTCCTCGTTTCAATGGAATAGATCCCACCGGCTGGACGTTCAAGGCAGAGCAATTTTTCGATTATCACTTCACGCCTGATGAACAGCGATTACGAATCTCTTCCTTCCATATGGACGGTGACGCACTACAGTGGTACCAGTGGATGTATAAATCTGGTATGTTTTCATCATGGGAGGCGTTTAAAATGGCGATAGTTCGAAGATTCGATCCAACACCATTTGACGATCCTCGAGCAACACTGGCTAAACTCACTCAGATCACGACAGTAGCAGAATATCAATCACGATACAAAGCGCTTGCAAATCAGATCACCGGACTACCTACCGATTTTCTGGTAAGTTGCTTTGTCTCAGGCCTGAAAACTGATATTAGACATGAAGTTATGGCGGCCAGACCTGAGATATGGCAGAAACTGTGGGACTTGCTCGGTTGTATGAGCATAAGCTGCTGGAAGGGCGAAGGAATTATTCTCAAATACTTCCCATTTCCACAAAACCTCCTCTATTGCCCACTCCACCGGTGTTTCACAAGGCGCTTCCATCTACCAATGCTCTACCAATCAAAAGACTCACGCCGGCAAAGATGCAAGCTAGAAGAGAAAAAGGACTCTGTTACAACTGTGATGAGCCTTTTACTCAGGGACACCGATGCAAATCACGACATCTCTATTTATTAGAATTTGAAGAAGATGAAGAACTAGAGGAGACCGCTGTGGTGACTTCCGATCCAGTTTATGTAGCTGATCCAGATGAGGAACCAGTTCATGAATTATTTTCAATGATGGGCGTCCATTCACCAACCACATTACGGATGACCGGCACAATTTTGGGACGCTCCGTTCAAGTCCTCGTTGACGGTGGGAGCACCCATAATTTCATCAGAAGTGAGATGGCTCGAAACCTAAATCTGACGGTTGAGGTTTCTCGTAACATATCCGTAGTGGTGGGAGATGGAAACCGCATGTCATGCGAAGGCATTATTCGCAATATCAATCTTACCCTTCAGGGTTATGCATCGCTCCTTGAAGCCCACGTGTTGCCCATCTATGGTGCTGATCTCATCTTAGGGGTACAGTGGATGGCTGAACGGGGACCCATTACTTTTGATTATCAACGCATGACAATGCAATTTCAACAAGATGATCGAAGAGTGATGTTGACAAGGGCTACTGAAGACGTTCCAATGCAACTACAGTTTCATGGGCTTCGAAAACTCATTGCAGCCCATGAGTATGAAGCCTTATACAAACTTGAATTGGAGGGTTATGCATCTAGGCCCACACGTGATTCACCCCACGGGCTTCAACCCTTATTAGATCAATATTTTGAAATTTTTCAAGAACCTCTTGGGCTGCCACCAGTTCGGGCTCACGAACATATTATTCATCTTCAACCTGGAGTTCACCCTGTTAAAGTCAAACCCTATCGGTACCCTCACTTCCAGAAGAGCGAGATCGAGAAACAGGTCACAGCGATGCTGAGCACAGGTATCATCCGCTCCAGCATAAGTCCTTATTCCTCACCAGTTCTTCTCGTCAAGAAACACGACGGTACCTGGCGCTTCTGCGTGGATTACAGAGCCCTCAACGCAATAACCATCAAAGATCGATTTCCCATTCCCACAGCGGACGAACTCTTTGACGAGCTTCATGGATCAAAATTCTTCTCAAAACTCAACTTATGATCTGGCTATCATCAGATCCGCGTCAATGTTGCCGACATCGAGAAAACAGCTTTTCGCACACATGAAGGGCACTACGAATTTCTTGTCATGCCGTTCGGCCTCACCAACGCTCCGTCAACTTTTCAGGCCACCATGAATCACCTATTCCGGCCGTATCTTCGACAATTTATCCTAATTTTCTTTGATGATTTACTCATCTACAGTACAAGTTGGACGGACCATCTCAGTCATCTTCAAATTATCCATGAAATTCTCAAACAGAACCAACTATTTGCCAAACAGAGCAAGTGTGTATTCGGAACTGAGGAAGTTGAATATCTCGGCCACATCATCTCCCGACGAGGGCTTGCCGTTGATCCACGCAAGATTGAGGCAATTGTATCCTGGCCACTTCCGACGAATATCAAAAAGGTACGGGGATTTTTAGGCTTAACAGGTTATTATCGCAGGTTTATTCAGAGCTATGCAAGTTTAGCTGCACCACTAACCACTCTTCTACGCAAAGGCGAATATATCTGGACTTCTGTTGCAACAGAGGCTTTCCACACCTTGCAGTCTAAATTGGTAACAGCACCTGTATTGGCCTTACCAAATTTTCAAGAACCGTTTATGCTGGAAACAGATGCCTCTGGTTCTGGAATTGGTGCCATCCTCTCCCAACAGGGGCGCCCTATTGCTTTCTACAGTCGCAAATTATCTCCAAAGATGCAGGCTTCCTCAACTTATGCACGTGAAATGTATGCTATCACACAGGCAGTAGCGAAGTGGCGACAATATCTTTTGGGAAGTCATTTTGTTATTCGCACTGATCAGAGAAGCTTGAAGGAATTGACTACCCAAATTATTCAGACCCCTGATCAACATTTTTGGCTAACTAAACTCCTTGGGTTTGACTTTGACATTCAATACCGTCCTGGCCGAGAGAACCAAGGTGCAGATGCCCTCTCTAGACATCCAGAGTCTACTCTTTATACTCTGATCACCGTAACTCCTCACTCAGAATTGTTGCAGCAACTTAGTGAAGAGACTAAGACCTCTGGTGAGCTTCAACAGATCATCCACAACCTACACAACCAAGGCAACACTGATTCTAAATTTCTATTTCGTAACGGATTTTTGCTGAGAAACAACAGGTTGGTCTTACCATCCAATTCATCCTTATGCAAAAATTTCTCCACGAAAACCATGCCTCAACGGTCGGAGGTCACGCTGGATATGTCCGTACATTGAAGAGACTCTCGGCGAACGTCTGGTGGTTGGGAATGGCCAAAGATACCCGTCAATTTGTAGCTCATTGTCAAGTTTGTCAGCAACACAAAACTCCCCCAACTTTCCCAACCGGACTTTCTCCAGCCACTGCCAATTCCAGAAAAGGTTTGGGAGGAAATCTCCATGGATTTCATCATTGGGTTGCCACCTTCTCAGGGCAAAACAGCGATCATGGTAGTGGTAGATCGTTTGACAAAGTCGGCCCATTTCAGCCCCCTCGCCACTGATTTCACTAGCTACATCATTGCAGAGACATTCATGACCGAAGTTGTTCGTCACCATGGAATTCCACAATCCATTGTGAGTGATCGCAACCCTCTGTTTCTCAATGGTTTCTGGAAGGAGTTGCATCGTCTCCATGGCACAACTTTAGCCCTCAGCACCGCCTACCATCCCCAGACCGATGGCCAAACCGAGGTAGTCAACCGGACCTTGGAGATGTATCTTCGCTGCTTCGTTTCGATTATCCTCATCGCTGGGCAAGGTTTCTCAGTTGGGCAGAGTATTCTTACAATACAGCTTATCACTCTGCTATCCAGACTTCACCTTTTCAAGCACTCTACGGCCGTGAACCTCCCACTGTGACACGTTACCTTCCATGCTCTTCCTCAAATGCTACGGTCGACGACGAGTTGCAGAACCGTGACTCATTGATCTACGGCACAATCTGTTGAAAGCCCAGGAACGCATGAAACTGCAGGCCAATAAACACCGTCGGGATCATGCTTTCGCTGTAGGCGACTGGCTCTATGTCCGGCTTCGTCCCTATCGCCAGCAGACAGTTGCTTGCCGTCTGAATCACAAGACTGGGAAAGCGTTACTATGGACCCTTTCAGGTTACCGAGCGTGTGGGTAAAGTCGCCTATCTTCTCGCTCTTCCCCTTGATTCTCAGATCCATCCAGTTTTTCACGCCTCTGTGCTCAATCCCTGCGTTGGCATTCCTCCCCTGACTTCTGTGCCACCGACCCTCCCTCCACAAGAGTTAACACCAACTGCAGTTATCCAGAAACGTCGAATTCTGCGTCAAGGTAGTGCCGTATGCCAGATTTTAATTCAATGGACTGGTCTTCCACTTGAAGACGCAACCTGGCTGGACTTATCCGACTTTGAGAGGTCTTTTCCCACATTTAACCTTGAGGACAAGGTTCTGTCAGATGGAGAAGGGAATGATACAACTCAGCGTATGGGAGTTGCCACATCAGCAATCACTCCATCAGGCCCTCCACGTCGAAGCACGCGTGTAGCCAAACAGCCTGCCTTCTTCAGCGACTACACCATGTGACTACAGCATGTGAATTGTGATAACCGCTTCTAGCATATTCTATCCTGAGTAACCTAGTATATTCTATCTTGAGTAACACACAATATAAATGTATATGCATACCATACCGAAAGGAATGAAGTATTCTCCCAATCTTTCTTAATTCTTCTCTCTGTTTTCTTCTTCCTGGAACTCTTTCAACTGTTGGTCTGCAACAGTGTCCCCTGGGCCCTCTCATTTGGGGTAGTGAATGATAATCCAATCCCATCCAATCCCCTTGGATGTCTGTGTGCATGTTTCCATTGGCCCTGTGCTGGTCATAGTTGTGAAGACAACAAGGCATGCAAGTGGGCGGAGAAAACCAAGGTGACACCTGGACATCCAGGCGATGCCTTGACAACTATGGTGCTTTCCCCGCCTGGCAGCAAATCCTTTCCAAAATAATTAGTCTCCAAAGATTGCTTATACTAGTTCAGTTCAAATATCAAATTTGATTTTGATACTCCTTTAGATTCGAACAAATGAGAATGTGTTGGATGGTATGTATTGTGTCTCTGAACCCTGTCCTTTACTATTGAGCTCTTGATTACACATTCACTACGGTATTTCTTTCTTTTGATAATTAATACAACGAGAATGTGTTGGATGGTATGGATTGTGTCTCTGAACTCTATCCTTTACTATTGAGATCTTGATTACGCATTCACTTCGGTATTTCTTTCTTTTGATAATTAATTGCTTTGTATTAGAAAGAAAGAAGACACAAAGGAGGTGATCTCCTAGAACCCTGATAAGGGGAGGAGATTCCTACAAAGGAGGCCATTCCCTCCTAACCAAGAAGCCAAACAAGAAAAAACACCCAATTCAATTTATAACACACATGAGCTCCTGCATACTTCTGAACAAGCTCCTCTAGGCCTCCTGGAAACTCCGAAGCCTCCCACTCAACCTGGTCGTGTCCCAGCTAAATACCTGCCATTCACTGCAGTTGTGATGGTAACAATACTTCTATTCTATAACACAGATATTTAGACTGATGTAGAGATCACCAAAGCAACCAAGGGAATCTAGAGTTCTCATATCAAACTATAACTGAAGATTGAGGATCTCTCTAAATTCTGATCTCCTGGTTTCATTATATGATGTTCTATATTTATTTGGCCAGTATGTTAACCATATCTGCCCTTTAATCTCCCACTCCATAGTCTTCCCAGTCACTCCTTTATCCAACTTCCACCACACACTATCTCCATACTCATCTCCTGCAAAAATAACCCCACCATCCTTGGTGAAAGGCCTGTCAGCTTTGGAGTATCGGTTCTTGAACCAGGCCCTTGGTTGAGCCAATGCAAACTTTGAGGGCTTTGAAGAGAAGACTTCTCTTCCATCTGCACTGTCGTGTAGGAACCAATTCAAATTTGCAGTGTCTCCAATTACAGACTGTTCGAATTTCCATGGCTTCAAGGTCACAGCCGTACTCTCTGCAACTGATATGTTGAGTCCAAAATTGGTAGGAGCATCAAATTGGCCTTCTATTGTCTTTTCTATGCCAAACTCATGTGTGGGATTTTGTGATGATTTGCCCACTGATACAGATAGCACACTGCTCTGGAAAGTTGGAGTGAGCTTCAAAGATATCCGTGAAGGGAAGTGCTTCTCTGCTGCTCCAGCTCCTCTCTCAGCCATTAGTGTTTCAGACACCAATCGGAACACATCAAACCTATTCAGTGAAATGAATGTAAAATATTACAGCTATATGCCCAAAAGTAAAAAGCATGAAAATAGTGTGTGAACCCAGCAATATGTCAGCACATGCTTGTCACATCTGAACAATTATCATTCTGGAAAGCATAGAGATAATGTAGAACTGAACCAAGATGTGTATCTGTTACTGAACTTGCCACATAATGTGAATGAAAAACTATTAATTTATTGCATCAGTTGAGAACCAACTTGGAAAAGTATATAAAAGAGATGTGAAACCAAATTCAAGGAAAGTAAAAAAGAACACCAACCTTATGTTATCTGTGTTGACCATTACATCAACACAATTGCGTTGAACCACGACTTTGTGAGCAAATTGGATTACACCCTCCAGATGGTGGTACTTCAGTGAGAAGTTCACCCGTTCGTCACTCAACGCATTGCTTGAATTTTCAAGTTTCATGGCTATGAGTGGGCAATATAATTGAACTTTCCACATCCCAGATGTTGACATTGCATAAGAAAACAGGGGAGATGGTGTGACTAGGAAGTTGTTGGACTCTCGGAGCTCTAAGACCCAGTTGGTGATTGCAAGGTTTAAAGATCTCATCCATTGCTCTTCTATGTTAGAGCCAAGGAGTCTCATAAGTAGCTTTGAAGCTTCTCTGGAATGACTTGCTAAATGATTCTTAAGAGTGCTTAAGCATCCTGATCGGACTTCATGGGGAGCTTCATAGATGCAAATGAGCAGAGTGAGAGTGAGGAATGAAAGATTGAATATGTCTTTGAAATTGTCAATGGTACTTATGGCAGGAATTCTGAGAAAGGCAGTATTATGGCAGGGACCATATTTAAGGATATCAGTAACAAAATTACGGAAGAGACCGGAAATGATGCCTTCATCTACTACATCTGAGGCCCTAGTATTGAGCTCAAATGCTCTGGAGCTCCAGAGGGTAACTGGAAGCTTGAAATCGGCGAAGATGGTAAAAGATATTAATGAGCGTGGAAGGTTGCTATTGATTACAGAGAAATTGAGGGATGGCTGTATTGATCCTGAGGTACATAAGCATATGGACATAGATTTTTTTGGCCACTGAGCAGTTGGTGGGAGGTTATGAATCCATGCCCATATGTCTGGGAAACAACATGAAGAAGCCATGAAAACAGATTTACACAGTAAAGACTCTCTTAATTCAATTTCTTATCTCTCATGTTTAAGCTGAACCAAGACATTTATAGGCTTGAGAAGTAGTAGAAAAGGGATTAGATTCTACTGAAAGAAAGTCAAAAAGATGAAGAATATATATCTGCTCAGTTGCCTACAAGAAATGCTCTTTTAAACAAGACTTGTTAGATGGGTTAGTTGAAATTCCACATTAAAGGTATGAGAGGAAACTGAGTGATACAATGGAAATTGAAACCTAAGGGAATAAAGACCTTATGATTTACTTCTTTCTGTGAACCAGAATCTCAGAATTTCTATAGATGGTTGGTTTTCTGATGACTTGAACAGAAAAAGAAGTAATCCGAATGGGGTTGTTAATGATTGTTCCGTTTGGGTGGAAGGAAGTTGTTTGATCCATGTTGAAAACGGGAAGATTTATTTTCCATGCACTCATAATGTAATGCCTGAACAAACACTACTTTCCCTGAAAAAGAATTAGCTGGGGCTTCTTTGAACTTATCCAAGACTCAGTTTCTGTAACTAGCAGTGAAGTATTTTTAATTTCTTGTTTCATTGTTAGTATTTTTCCATGAATTGACGAAGGTATTTAGTATTATAAGATGTTATTTGTAAAATTATTAGATATATATTTATGATGCTCATATTGAAATTGAAATTTCCATGTCTCCATCATAGCTAAGGGTGTCAATCTCTTACCAAAACCCAGAAAAATAAAGACCACAATATGGTTAAAATAACGGTTTTGAATTTGGCATAGTAAGGTTGTGGTTTAGGATTGTCCCTTCTTATATTAGCTGGTTAATGTTATTTGAGCTTTTTTCTCTAGGTTGTAATCATGGTTTTTCTCTTTAATAAAGTCTTCTGTTTGCAAAAAAAAAAAAAAAATTAAGACAGTGCTCCGAATTTTCGAAACTGTACTGAATTGTTATATCGATATTTTTTCCATGTCATATGATGGTCATATATATCGTACTATTTTCATACGGAAATTATATCATATCATATCATTTTTCTATACTAATTTTGTACTGATACCTTACTAAGGCTCTTTTTGATATCAATTATCATTGTCATTTATGAGAAATTTTCATTATTTTAAATTGTTTGGCATCTATTATGAATTTTATTTTTATTTAAAATAATAGAAAAACCTCCAAAATTCATAATGAACTTTTTGTCCATTATGGATTATGATGAGAATTTCATTATCTTCATTTGTGTAAGTTTACTTAAAGTTCTATAAGTAAGATGAGGGTAAAATAGTCAATACACATTCTTTTATAACAACCATACTTTTTCCTTCTTTTCTCACTTGTTTACTATCATTTTTAACAATTTTTTATCTTGACATCAAACTTATTTTTCATTTCATAATTTATTTTCGATAAAATTCACCAAACCATTTTTCATTCTTGACCAAAAATGAATTCTTGTACTTATTTATTTTAAATAGGCATAATAGAGAATGAGAATTGATACCAAAAAGAGCCTAAGTTATCAATTAATCTCATTATTTTTCCAACTTAACCTAGTCTACATGATTCTGTTGACCAAAATTTTTGAAACTTTGACTCTACTTGAGGAATTTATCAGATGTATTTTATGTACACATATACTTAACTATTAAGTTTTCATAAATAAATAAATAAAATAAAATAGATAGAGATCCTTAACCATTAAGTAGCCTCTTTTTTGGGTAAATACTAAATACAAGTAACCTTAAAGCCTATAAACGCGAATATATGCTTTTAGGTTAAGCTTCTAATAACGTGGGTGGAAGAGTTTTACACTTCCACTCAATACTATGTTTATCTATGAAATTAATTCCATTCGGCATGCTTACGTGTCTTAGTTTACAACTCAAAATTATTCCACGTGCTTTAATGTATAGATAAGCGATACTTTCTATATTCCGGAATAAAGTCTTCTCATAATTCAACGAAGGACAGAATATAGAAACTAGTTATTGCTATTTTTCCTTCAAGAATGGCTTGCACGTTGCTGCCATGTATGGAAGCATTTATTTGAAAGGCGTGGAGGTTGGTTTTGTGATTCACTGAAATTTGGATTTGATTGAATCACACAATGACACAATTGTCTTTGCCATTTTCTTTTTTTAAGTAAAAATTGTTATATTTTATAAGAAATATTTTTGTCCGGTTATGAACCCACGACCTCTCCACTGATAAGTCAAATTTCCAACCATCCTACTAACCCTCCATTAGTAAAAAGTTTTGCTTAAGGAGTGTTGTCGGCGTCACCAAGTCACTGACATTACCAAAAACTTCCGCTAAGGGAGCGTGACTTTCGTCTAAGCTAGGAGTTCTTTAGAATCTGGATCATCACCCCGTCAGGGAAGCACTTTGTGTTCTATTATGATTTTACCATCACAAATCCTGTGGGACCCATAGGTAAAAAATAATAAAATATTAAAAAAAAAATCCCATCACCCAACCCCTGGGTCCCCCTGTATTTATGGTGGTAAAGCCATCAGGGAGCACATAGTGCACTCCCGACGGGTAGCTGATCCGAACTCCTATTTACTTGGGTGCTGCATGCACAGTATAGCTTACTATCTAGATTGAAACTTATGGTCCAGCAGCTGCGGATGCAATGCGTCAGATCGAAACTTGAACCGGTTAGTGTAACTGCAGCAGCAACCACACGTGAGGGAACGGTTACTGGAACACGTGACTTATCTGGGAATGCAATGCGGTTCTTCTATACCTGAAGCATCAAAGGCTGACATGCATTCTGGTCCTCCTAACCAGATAACACGTTACAACTTACGTGAACACCCAACTACTCCTGCCCTTTCCATAGCTAACCAAGTTTCTCAGCATTTGCATTCGGGCACACTACTACACCATCGCTTTTGCCACATGGCAAACCCATGTCTCTTCCACCGGCTTGGCGTTTGCCTATAATCCACACTACTGATCTGCATGATGGACTCTACTGATGGCACTTTCCCAGTATTGCGTGATGCTAATATGGTGTCAGCTTCTTCGCCCGTGCAATTTATTCGTCAAGAAGCACACAAAGAACGAACTCGTATTACTGTTGATGTCATGGAGGAAGATTCTGATTTTCAAACAGTGGGCTCTGACTCTCAAGTCTGAAGCCCACAGGACGCCATGAAAAGTGAAAACCCTAAGCTGGAATTGTCGTGAGTTCGGAAGACCCATGACAATTCTTATGTTTTAGACTCTCTAGATTTAATTCCGTAGGTAGTTCGGATGGATTGGATTTTCTATGGAAAAGTAATGTGCATGTTCAGCCTAATTTCTCAATGATAGAGTATGTTTTGGTCTCTGGAAAAACTGTCTTATTTAAGATGTGTGTGTATATGGGATCTGGTTCGATCTAAACGATCAGGGGTGGAGTCAAAGATTCAACATTGGGGGCCGCATAATGAGAGTTTTAGATCATTTCTCCATCAAAAGGGAGCACTAATATTTTTTCACCACATATTGTATTGGACGATGTGAGACCCAATAAAAATCACACCTTTAAATTATATTTTCATGTTTAGACATGACCCTTACATATTAAAAATATAGGCAATCATTATAATGAAATTTTTACCCTTACAAAAATGTAAGTAAATTATTTATAAATAAATAAATAAAACAAAAGGATAACTAACAAATAAATATCTTATAAAATATTTTTAGTTTTATTTAATATTTTTTATTAAAAAAATCTTACAAAATCAACATTAAAGAGGGAGAAGAAAAAAAAGATGATTTCAATAGTAGAAGGCTAAATGCAAACCAAATGAATCATGGTAGTTAATTGGTTACTTTACAAATGCTAAATATTCAATTCACAATATAAAAATCAAATAAAAAAATAGCAAAAAAATAATAAAAAAGGAGAGATCATAATTTCAATTAAAAAAAAAAACAGAGAGAGAATAAAAAATGGAGAAAGAATAAGAGAATAATTGATTGTCCCTCAAACAGTCTCTCTCTCTCTCTCTTTTTCTTTTTTCAAATGTAATGATTACTTCAAAAGTAATATTCACACAAAAAAGTAGCCCAATCGACGAGAAGTCTAGTTCTTTTATGTAAACTGCCGAATCTAGGATTTTGTACTTGGCTGTGGAGAGTCATGATAGTTTGTTGGCTTCTTCATTTCAGGGTATTTGTTTAAAAATTACCCGATTAAATGCCTTCTGATGTTGCCCGACCATCGCAAGGTATTTTGCCGTCCGATCATCCTTTGCATTATATTCCCCTTTGATTTAATTTACAACCAATTGTGAATCGCTTCTGATTTCCAAGTCTCGTGCTCTTAGTGCCAGAGCCACTCCTAAGCCGGCTAGTACATCTTCGTATTCGGCCTCATTGTTAGAGGCTGTGAAGTTGAACCTTAGTGCATAGCTGATTGTAAAACCACCGGGCTTTAAAGAGTTAGACCTTGCCCCCGATCCCGAACTACTGCTTAAGCCATCCACATGTAGTAACCATAGGTCTTCGGTATCAGTAGGTAGATCGGATCAAAATTTATTGTCTGAGGGACACTGTTTTCCACGATGAAGTCTACTAGGACCTAAGTTTTGATGGTAGTCCTTGGCTTGAACTCAATTTTGATATTCACTAAGTTCGACTGTCCAACCGACCATCCTTCCAGCTACGTCTGGTCTGTGCAAGATATTTTTCTGCGGGAAGTTGGTCAGGACAGTAATCTGGTGTGCCTGAAAATACGGCATTAGCTTACACGAGGCTACCAATAGGGCTAAGGCTTGCTTGTCGACGTCCGGGTATCTAGTCTCTGCATCAATGAGCACATGGCTCACATAGTAGACCGGATTTTGGGTCGTCTCTCCCTTGACCAGTACTGCGCTTACCGCGGTTGGTGATACAGCTAGATAGAGGGTAAGATTCTCCCCGGTAACTGGCCGAGCTAAGACGGCAGTAGTCCCGAGTGACTTCTTGAGGTCTTCAAAAGCTTGCTAGCACTCCTTAGTCCACATGTTTTGAGTCAATGTGGCTTTGAGTGCTTTGAAAAAAGAGTTACATTTTTCCCCCGCTCAAGAAATGAATCGATTTAGAGCGGCCACTCTCCCGGTCAAACATTGGATATTCTTTATAGTTCTACGAGGTTGCATGTCTATCAAAGCTTGTATTTTTTTGGGATTTGTCTCGATCCCCCTTTGAGATACCATGAAACCGAGAAACTTTCCTGATGAGACTCCGAACGCACACTTGTCCGGGTTCAGATGCATTTGGTAGGTTCGTAGCACATCGAACGCTTCCTCCAAATTTGTCAAATGATTGGCCCGAGCCAAGCTTTTCACGAGCATATCATCAACGTATACCTCCATGTTTCTCCTGATCTGTTCTTTGAAAATTTTGTTTATGGCCCTCTGGTAGGTTACCCCGGCGTTCTTTAAACCGAATGGCATCACTCAGTAAAAGTAACTCTCCCGGTCGGTCATGAACGAGGTATGTCTTTCGTCATCCCGGCTCATAAAAATTTGGTTGTACCCAGAATATGCATCCATGAAACTGAGAACTTCGTGGACAGCCATTGCATCAATGAGTAAATCAATTCTTGGTAATGGGTAGCAGTCTTTCAAGCAAGCTTTGTTAAGGTCTATGTAATCGGTGCACATCATCCACTTCCCGTTTGCTTTTTTGACCATGACTATGTTTGCTAGCCATGTCGGGCACTCGATCGGTTCTATGAAGCCTGATTTCTCCAGCCCTTTCCTAACCCTGACCCTGGCCCGGATCCGTTGGTGTTTGTAGGTCTGAAGACCTGGAGTAGTGGAAGAAGAGACTTGTGGGCCCTCATAGTTGAAGATTCGGTGTATGACTCAGAGCCTATGGATATTGACAGTGATGCCCCTTACTTGGATACACTGTCTGTCACATCCCGCCCTAAATCCACCCAGGGGGTACCCTATCTGGGTTACTCGGGAGTGATCCACAACCCAACAGATCCAGTTTAGGAACGATCATATCCATTTAGCACAATAATATAATCAAAAGCAAGAACAATTTATGGTATTCAAGTAATCTAATAATAAAAGTTAAAAAAAAATGATCACAAAAGGATCACAAAGAACATCAGAGTGCGGAATAACAAGTACCAAATCAAAAGACAATTATAGAGTATAGCGGAAATATAATCTACAAACGTGTGCGGAAGGTAGATCAAAAAAGGGTAAAGGTTACAACCAGATCTCCAAAGAAGGGAAATAAAAAGGTAAGCAACTAGTTACAGTTCCTTCTAACTTATACAATGTCTTCTCAATAACATAATCATAAGAAACTAAGCCAGGCCGGATCTACTCCTGACAAATATGAGTCTTGAACTGATAGCCTTCACAGATGTAGTCACCGTAGCCAAAGTGGTATGAGTCACCAACTTAGTCCTCAAAGTGTTGACCGTCACAGTCAACAGTAGTAGTACCTGCAGAAAAGTCTAACAAAATATGTTGCAAAAAGGAGTGAGTTCAAAAAAACTCAGCAAGGAAAGTTATTCCATAATAACATAAATCATATGATGCACAGCATAGCATGATACAATATGATATGAGACATATGATGCAAACATGAATCTAACTCTAAGTATGCTGGTCATCTAGGGTAGACATGCTTTAAGTCGTAGCACCATACTTCTTTAGGTAGTCTCAGTCACTCATCACCGGGGGGAATTGGGTCATGCATCCCTCTCGGACAAATCCATGGTTGGGGGTTTCAGTCACCACTCTCTCACATCACCATTTGGTCTAAGTATTGGCGCATGTCAAGGTAAAGCCTAGCCCAATGCAAGTCATCTACTTAGTCATATCATGTCAATTCTAGATATGTCCATTCCTCCCCTCTCGGGATCCTTTCCGGTATCCTTCACACTAGAGTCACGGATATTACCCACCGGACTCATTAACCCTATTGGTCATCCACAAATAGTAGACGAGAAGCTCTCACGTCCCCTCACGAATCATTTCATCGGTCTTGAGTGCCCGTGAGCCCAAGTCTAGCCATTTGCAACCCTACCAATAAATGGCCCCTTTCGGGTATCCACAATGCGATTTATGTCCTCTCACGGGATGGTTACCGGTCTTGAGCGCCCACAAATCCACACTCCTACCACGGGTCGTTCGGTCTCAATGCCCTTTCGATTCGGGTCTGATACGACAGGGACATCCTAGCCATACATCTAGACAAGTCCTATGTATGTCATCCAATGATCCAGGAAAGCGTCAATGGGCATCTTCGGAGAACATCCCATACTATTCCCTTCGATGTCCAAGGACAGAAGTACCAGTAGGGCACTCCCCAATCCCAAATCATACCTAAGCAATCACATGCTTATTTCCATCCATTACATATCAACAATACATTAACTATAGAAAACATGTCATAACATCTCATAATACAATGTATAAATAAATGACAAGAATAAGTAAACATGATAAACCAAGTAATTAAGCATGGTGCTACTGTCATAAGGTAACTACAGTAGTCATATGATGTCTAAAATCAACTAATAAGTTAAGTCTACTAAGTTACCAACAACAGTGTAAAAGTCATACAGTCTATGTTATATGGCAATAACCGTCCTTACCTCAAATTGTGAAGAAGATGATCCGAAGTCACAAGAGAATGGTCCAATTATAATATTAAAGCCCTAAACAAACATACATGAAGGATTATAGATGAAATCAAAACAATCAGAGATCGAATGGATCAAAACTGGGCAAAATTTTCTGACAGCAACCTTGTTGGTCGATACCTTGGGTCGATGGTATCGACCCACTGTATCAACCCAAAGGGTCTCGGACAGCAAGTTGGGTTTTTGGCTCAAAGTTGGTCTTCCGGGTCTCAGATCGATACGAAACTTGGGGAACAGTTCAAACACAATATAGAGACACTAATTATCAAGGAATTAACATGATCCAATGGTCAATTTAGAAAACCCCAAATTGACATATCAAGTTCAAGAGTTGGAATTCATGGTCTTGAATGGAATCAATTGCAAATGCAAGAGAGCTTAGGAATTTAATCAATAGAATGATGAGCAGCAGAATATAGACAATTACTAACATATAATCAGACCTCATTGCTAAAGAAAATCAGATTAAGAAAATGAACTCATGTTGCCATGAAGAGGAATCAAAGTAAGAGAGTAAGAACATCAAGTTTCATAATGAAATCAATGCAATTGCAAGGGAGATCGGGGATTCAATCAAGAGAATGATAAGCAATGGATTAGGAATGATTATTAACATATAATCAGACTTAGCATACTATAGGAATCAGTTTAGGAGATGAAATCATGTTGCTATGGAGGAATTTCATAATAAAGACAAGGTTAAGAATCGATATGAGATACATAGCATTGATAGAATGAATGGGGGTTTATAGGAATCATAAGAGACATTAGAAGAGGTGGTTGCAAGGTTGCAACACCTCCTTCATAGCCCCAACAACAAGAATAAGGTGAGGTAGAAGTAGATTAGAGAGAGAGTGAGAGATTACATACCTTGTAGAAGAGATTAGAGAAGAGAGACAAAGGATTCTTGAAGAAGATCAACACCCAAGCCAAGGAGGAGGATTAGAGGAGCTTTCCCACGTTCTCAGATGTTGAAATGAGTGAAATAATATTTTAGGTTCGAGGTTTCACTTAAAAGGAGGAAGGAATATCCAAAAAGCACCTTTTTATTCGAATATGGGCTTGTTGGGTCGATACATTGGGTTGATGGTATCGACCAACAGTATCGACCCAAAGTAGTTTCAACAGAATTTTCAGGAATAATTCAGCAACTTCGGATGTGGATTCAGAGGGCTATACAAGGTCAAATTGAGTGCAGTTTTCTCCTACAAGTCAATAAAGAAGTCTAGTTTCAAGAAATACCTTCGGATCAAACATGGAAGTTCATTAGGTCCACCAACTAAACTCCCCTTCTTCGATGCGCAAGCAGGATTTGCCAGACATAGTTCAGCAACTTCAGATAGGGATTTGGAGGGCTATATGGGGTCAAATTGAGTGGGGGTTTCTTCTACAAGTCCATCAAGAAGTCTAGTTTTGGGAAATACTTTCAGATTGAACATAGGAGTTCATTAGGTATTTCAACTGATTCACCCCTCTTCGGTGCGCAGATTCAAAATTAACACTGACAATACTCTCAAGTGAGGGGCATCATTGTCAATGTCCATGGGCTTGGGTTTCGACACCAAATCATCAAACAAAAGGGTCCACAAGTCTCTTTTTCCCCCACTGGTCTTTGGACCTACAAACATAACAGATTCCACGCCGGGTCAAGGTTAGGATAAGGTCGGACATGACCTCCTAAGGCTTTCAAGGATAACAACATTGAAATCAAGGTCCGACTTCAAGGTCTAACATTAAACAAGTATTTCTTTATCCCAAAACAAATAGGGTGTCCTGGTTAGGTTTGGGCTGGATTTTACACTATCAATGTTCACTGAGAAACTGCACCTAGAAGGGGGGAAGCGTTGTTGAAGTACGTGATGCACTTCCGATCTCGTTCCGAAGGTATTTATCTAATCTAGACTTGTTGATTGACTTGTAGGAGAAAACCCAACTCAATTTGGATTAGTCTAGCCTTCCAATTCCCTGTCTGAAGTTGCTGTTTAGGCTTGGTCGACTGACCAGTCGACCAATCAGTCAACCAGCAGATTAATAAATCCGAAAATCACAAAATTCTCTATTATTTTAACCCTACTTTATGGGGACTCGTGAATAGAAGCCTAACCTAATCATTGGCACTCCAAAGCATGAGGAGTGAGCTTCCCTAGGGCATTCCTTGAAGTTGGTGAAGGATCTTGGTCTCAATCATTGCCTCCCATCTCCATTGCTTCCTCACTGTATGATTTCTCTCTCTCATTCTCTATTCTACTCTTTCCTCTACTCTTTCTTGCTATTGAGACCATGACTAAAGTGCTGCAACCTTGCAAACACTTGGTCATGTGTTTCCCCTTTCATTTTCATTGTTTTTCTTTCATTCTTGCTATGCTATGCTTCCAATACAATCAATAGCATTGCATTTCTATGATTCTTGTCATTCCAACTTGTCTTATTGATCTAAACTGATGTGTAGATGTATGCTAGGTCTGATTTACTGTTGGTTTATGATTCTCATATAATTCTTATCACTTCCTTAGCTGATTCCCCATCATTCCTTGCCATTGCAACAAATTTCATTTCAATTCTTGATGTTTAACATATAGAACATAGGGTTTCAATTTGGGTATTCCTAATTGGACCGTTGGATCATGATAATTTTTGTTGTGTAGTGTTCTTATACTTCTATAATCAATCCCTCCAAGTTTCAAATCGATCCAAGACCCGGAAGATCAGTTTCGGGCCAAATTCTCATTTCAGCCCGTTACTGTTCATCTTGGTCGACTGCTTGGTCGATTGAGTCAGTTGACCAGTCAGTCGACCAAAGGAAGACAGCAACTCAACACTTGCTCGTTTCGCTCTGTTTGATCTCCAATTTGATTGTTTCCTTCTCTAATGTTGCATATATGTTGTCTAGGGTTCAAGCACTAAGTTGGGGACCACTCTAAGTGGTATTTGCTATATTTCCCGATTCGATTAAGGTAAGGACGGTTATACCCATATGACATGGACTATGTGTTTATTCAATGATGATTGACAACTTGATATGCTTAGCTTATCAATTTTATTTAGACATCATATGACTACTGTAGTTGTCTTTTAACAGTGGTAACATGTTTAATTACTCTTGTATATCATGTCTATTTAATTATTATTATTTACATATACACTTGAATCATGCGATGTTATGATATGACTTTCAATATGATGTATCATGTATATGTGATATGATGAATTGAGAATGTGATTGGATAAGTATAATTTGGGATTGAGGAATGTCCTACTGACATTTCTGTCCTTGGACATCGGAGGGAATAGTATGGGATGTTCTCCGAAGGTGTCCATCAACGCTTTCCCGAATTATTGGATGACATACATAGGACTTGTCTAGATGTATGGCTAAGATGTCCTTGTCGTATCAGACCCGAATCGGAAGGGTATTGAGACCGAACAACCCATGATAGTAATATGGTTTGATGGGCGCTCAAGACCGGTAACCAACCCGTGAGAGGACATAGATCATATTACGGATACTCGAAAGGGGTCATTGTTGGTAGGGTTGCAAATAGTTAGACTTGGGCTCACGGGCGCTCGAAGATCGGTGAGTTATATCCGTGAGAAGACGTGAGAGCTTCCCGTCTACTATTTGTGGATGACCAATGGGGTTGATGAATCCGGTGAGTAATATCCGTGACTCTAGTGTGAAGGATACCGGAAAGAATCGCCCGGAGCGAGGAATGGACATATATGGATCTAACATGATATGATTGAGTAGATGACTTGCATTGGGCTAGGCTTTACCGTGACATGCGCCAATACTTATACCAATGGTGATGTGAGAGAGTAGTGACCGAAACCCCAGCCATGGAATTGTCCGAGAGGGATGCAGGATCCAAGTTCCACCAGAGAGCCCAAGATACCTGGATGGTTGAGGGAAGAGTGATTTGAGACCTACCCAATGAAGTATGGTGCTATGACTTAAAGCATGTCTACCATAGAGGATATCATATGTAGAGTTAGAATCATATTTGCATCATTTGTCTCATATCATTCGCATCATGATATGACTTGTATCATATGGTTTATATATTATGGATTAACTGTCTTGCTAAGTTCCTTTGAACTCATTCCTTTCTATGCATTTGCTTTGTTAAACTATTCCACAGGTTTTGAAGAGACCGATGGCACGTCCTTTGAAGCACCCTATGATGAGACATACTACCCTCAGGGTAGTGGCTACTATGAAGATTATTGTGAAAGTACCGAAGAGGACTATGCTACGCACCAGGATTAGCCCGACATTGGTGTTGGAGCAGCTGTGCTGGACTTTGGATTTCTATAGTCATGAGGATGTACTTTATGTGATTGAGGAAACATTTGTTTAATGTTATATTTTGAATTATTCTTTAAGACCGGATTTGTAATTTAATGTTCTTTAATATACTCTTTAGAAGTTGGTTCTGTAATTTAACTAGATTTGACTACTTTCCGTTGCCATGTGAGGAAGTGACTTTTGATCACTCTCTCTCTCTCTCTCTCTCCTTTTTGGATTATATACATCTTGGTATCATGTTTATTCCGCACTCTGATTATTTGTTTCATCTTATTCATGATTATTTATTATATGCTTTTACTTTGATTATTATTGTTCATGATCGTGTTATCGCATATGTGAGAGGCATGGTTGCTCGATACTTGATCTTCGGGACTGTGGATCACATACCCGGGTATGCCCAATGGGGTACCGGCTGGGTGGATGTGACAGTAGATTTCCTGACCATGCTCCCGTTTCCATTTACCTTTCATTCCTCTTTCCTAAGTGCTAGGATGACCTTCTCTTTCGCCGTTTGGCCTACGCTCTCTATTGGCCTTCACTCGGGCGTTTATTACTTAGTACACGCTGGCTTGTTTCTGGCATTTGGCAAAAGAGTCCCATAAGTTTTGGGTTTATTTGACAGCAAGTCCTCCAGAAGCCTTTGGTGTGTGATGCCACTCCACAATGCATTGTACACAACTTGGTCATCCAACTCCTCGATCGCGATAGCAACTTCATCGAAACACTTCAGATAGTCCAGATGGGTTCGTTCCAACCTTGCCTGATAGCAAATAGGCTATCAGATGTTTTCTTGCTCCCGATTGCACTTCTAAATCAGGCTATAAATTTTTGGGCTAGTTGAATGGAACCCGGTCTTAGGCTGCTGAACCATTTTATGGCCGGTCCTTTCAAGGAAGCCGAGAAAGTACGACAGAGTAATTCGTCCTCCCGACCTAGAACAATCATCACCGATTTGAAGTAGCTGATATGCTCCTTCAGGTTGGTTTTTCTTTCGAATGGGGTGAAGGTCGGCATGATGAAATTTAGAGGAAGGGGCATGTTCATGATCTCATCTGACAATGGCTCTCAGTCCATCACGTCGAAATCACTGTCGTGATCTCGATCCTTCAACCTTCATTCTACCTCAGTCACCCTTCTTCGCAGTCGGTGTTGTCTCGACTAATTTTCTCCGGATTCTACGGTGCTTGCTCATCTTGATTGTGTTCAAGCCACCGACACTCAGGATCGGGCTCCTTGAGGATGACTCTCTGCCTCCTTGTCATTCTCAATCCGCCTACTCCTTTGGGGAAGATCTCGGGTTCATGCGGGTTCTGAGATCCGATCAAAAACGCTAACCCTCGCGCTGTCCCTTTGCCTTCAGTTGTCCTCAGGGCCAAGGCGTGTTGTCCGTTGACCTTCGACCCGACCTTCTCTCAAGATCCTGCCTTGAGGTCTGGTTCCTCTCGCTGCACAATGTAATCTTCTCGTCTGAATATTAGGTGTGGGTCCCTGTTGGACTCCAACCTAGTGGACTAATCCCCGCAATACTCCCTACATCTCGAGCATTCCTTTTCGGATTTCGTCTATGTCAGCAGCGGTGGCAGGCCCTTGGCGTCTTGCCGACGAGCCCTCTTCATGGGGGCCTTGAGGTCTTTGATTCGCCTAGGGAAGATTTTCTTGTACCTGAGCGGAATGTTCGACCTCATCCCCCAGGATATTTTGATCATCCGGGTTCAAGTCACCAGTTGTGGTATCCTGCCGAGTTCGTCCGTTGTTGACCGCTCGTCTTGCCATGACTTAATTGTTTATCGTGTTCCCATAGACGGCGCCAAACTGACGTGTTCTCAGATCTGACTGAACTCCTAACTCAGCTGGGTTGATTCCCGATTACCTTCTCGTGCTTGAAGATGATGAACCCTACAAGAAATGTTAGACGTAGGCCAGCTAGGATATCAGGCAGTCGCCTCCGATGGCTAAGTCAGTCGATGATCAGATTAAGATCCGTGCAAGAGCTACACATGAATTTGCTAGGAAAGCGTTCGTGTCTTACCGGAGGGGTGAGTCTCTATTAAATAGTATGCATGTTACCATTTTTGGATACCAACAGGGTCCCCCGACAGTTGTTCCGCCTAATCATCCGTAGGGTTGACCTTCCATTCATGGCGACCTTGCCATATACATCCAGCGTGAGTGAAGCCTTCTATATTAGTCGAGCGGTCGGCTAGGGACCCGACTGTGTTGCTGGCTTAGCACAGGGTCGGGTCCAGACCCAGTCGGGTACCTTCTTCCCGTATCACCCCCCACCCAGCCAGCCTAAATGCTCAGTTTCAATGTTTACTCGGAATGGCAATTTTAGACCGGGACAATCCCATTATGAACTGGAATCGATCCATCCAATAGGAACGGTGGATGATCTGGTTACCGTTCCGGATCTGTAACTCGGATCCGGTAATCCTGACCCGTTTTACTAGGAACCACAATGGAGTGATGGACACCTGTACCGTCGTCAATTAGGACTCAGGAGTCCCAACTATCCAAGACCGATCCCGTAACCCGAAAACGGCGTCCCTTCGCCCGCTCCGTTCCATCACGCGTAAACCACTACTCTGTCGTAACCTTTTAAAATAAGCAAAACCAACGAAAATAACCCATCAGCAGACCACCGACGCTAAAACATAAAAAATCCCATCTACCTATCCAACGATCCCAAGTTCTTCTTCTCTATATAGTCAAATAGCCCCCGATATACCATATCAACTAACGGAATCCATATATATAGGGGCGCACAGCGTACGCCAAGTCCGTCTTTCTTCTTCATTCATCTGCAATTTGAGCATTTCTTTTTACGCTGAATCCAACTCCGAAATTTCCTCTTGATCGCTGGCTAAAGTTAGAGCGAAAATCTGACGTGAAATCTTTGGTTCTTCGCTTCAGATTCTTCACCAAACACACTATACCTTCTTCACCAGCCGAAATTCCATCGCCAATCAGATCTGAGCTCTTCAACAATGGCGTCTGCTGCAACTATCCCGATCTCGAACCCACCAGCAAACAATATCTCCTCAGGTACTGCTCAATCACAGCCACCAATCGCAACTCCAGCCTTCCGTTCCTTCATCAACCGTCTCTCTGACACAGTCCGCCAGGGATTGGCGCAGCGCCGACCATGGGCGGAGCTTCTAGATCGTAACTCCCTCTCGCGTCCAGATTCCCTTACCGAAGCCGCATCTCGTGTTCGCAAGAATTTCTCTTACTTCAAGGTTAATTACTTAACCCTCTTGGCCGCGGTTCTTGCCCTCTCTTTGCTCTCAAATCCCGTCTCGCTTATTGTTCTCCTTTGCCTTCTCGGTGCCTGGATCTTCCTCTACCTCTTCCGTCCCGCTGATTCTCCTCTCGTCATTTTGGGCCGCACCTTTACCGATAGGGAAACCCTTGGCTTGCTTGTTGTGCTCACGATCGTTGTGGTCTTCCTAACAAGCGTTGGATCGGTTCTCATCTCGGCTCTCATGGTTGGATTCGCGATTGTTTGTGCTCATGGTGCATTTAGGGTTCCGGATGATCTCTTTCTCGATGAGCAAGAACCTTCCAATGTTGGACTACTTTCGTTCCTTGGTGGTGTTGGTGGTGCTGCCTCTTCCGCCGCACCTGTTGTTGCCGCACGCGTCTAAGGATCTGGTTTGACAACGATGAGGTTGGTTTAAAACCAGCCTGCCTGACTGTTCATTATCATCCCTTTTCCCGTCGCATCTCTTTCATTTGTAAGAAAATCTTTCCCGGATTTTTTGCGTAAGGCCTCTATTCTTTTTCTTGTAATAACCCCTTGTCTCCCTTTATTGTAGACTGGATCTGGAACCTACAATTGCAGATCTATTCGTATTTCTTTTTTTGCTTTTCTGATAGAAACCGGTGTAATTCTAATTTTGAATCTTAAGCCATACTGTGTTTTCTTTACGACCGATAGTTCATCTTTGTTAGAAATTATTGATAGCCTTTTCGATTCTTTGTTTGGTTCGTTATATTTCAAGATCTTGCCATAATTGAATCTTAATTTTCGTTGGTTAGCGTGTTCGAATTGGAACCATGTTGAATTCAGATCTTGGCTTGTCTAAAAGGAAATTGGTATCTCTCTTTGCCTTTAGTTTATGTCTGGGAGATTTTTGTTTATACCCGAATATTAAGATCAATGAAGTTTGGGGTGTCATTATGTGGGAATCTCTCGTCTATACCATGTTGATCTATCCAGTTTTGCAGTGCCCTTATTGGATGGATATTTGGTTACACTCTTCTCTTTCTTCATTCCCCCCCCCCCCCTTTTCAGTTATCATTGTTCGCTTGTCTTGTAATTGTTGATATTAAAACAACATTTCGAAATTATGTTTTTTTATAATAGATGTTGGATTTACATTGTTTGATCTAGGATCAACAGGTTTTTTCCATGACTCAACAGCAGTTTATACGTAGGTCTAATTACCTCGCCCTGGCTTAGTTGCAGTCAGCAAGCTTCTTATGCGTCTAGCTATCTAGATTCTAGTAGAGTCAACTGGTTTGTATGGATTTCAACCATAAAAACATGTTTTGCATGGATAGAAACTTACATCATCAGAGAAATATGGTTATATGAATATGATCATGGCAATTTTTCTTTGGACAATATGTTGTGATGGCCATTCCCTTTGGTGCATGTTTTCCAGTTGTATATATTATATATAGTCCCAGAGACCAGATTATGCTTTCAGGGTTCATGTTGTTATGGAACCCAAAAAATAATAAACACTGATCTATCAAGGTTGTGGAAGTCTAATTAACTGATAATTTGAAGATTCAGGGGCTCGAAGAGATAATAGTTACTCATTTTTATGTGAATCGCTAAAAAGTCACTTCTGAAATCTTTAGCTGGGGTTATCTGTTTGTGGAGACTGAGGATTGGTGGTTTTGTTCTGGTGCCTGGTGCCCTCATATAATTGAGAATGTTGTGGATTGTAAATCTTTTGGTAGTGTCATCAGGCTGTTACATGCCACTGAAGTATCTTATTAGATCCTCATGCAGTTCAGTCTCATATCATAAGTGTTGGCCACAAGAAACAACTAAATTGAAATGGGGATGTAGAAAGGATTAGGATGCAAAGCAGAACACAAGAATGTTCATGTTCAGTGTTGCCCTGTGAAATAAATTGCTACTTGATGAAAGGAGGGGAAGTACAAAATGAGTTGGTGGTCAAGGTAATAGAACATATAAGAGAAATATTGCATAGGATGAACAGCAGAGCATGATCCATGTGATAGGATATTTGCTTTATTGAGTTGAATTCAGTTTTGTTGGCAGGCGTGAAGTGAAGAATTTTGGGAGATGGGCTGTCTAGGTGTGCATCTCGGTATTCCAGTTAAAATGGTTGAGTTGCATTTCACTTAGGGCAGTTTTTTAGTTGAATTCAGTTTTGTTGCCAGGCGTGAAGTGAAGAATTTTGGGAGATGGGCTGTCTAGGTGTGCATCTCAGTATTCCAGTTAAAATGGTTGAGTTGAATTTCACTTAGGGCGGTTTTTTTTAATGTCCGACGTACTGGATCAGGTGGATGAATCTGGATTATTTTCTTGCCAACTAATCAGAATTGTTCCAGCACAGTTTTTACTAGTCCCGAATGAAGGTACTGTGCTTCAGTGAGTTTCACTCTTTTATATGTGATTAGTCTTCAAAAAATTTTGTCATTTGTTTCCCTGAAGATGACATTGGAAAAATTGATCACTGTTGCTTTCTGTTGATGTCAAAGAGTCTTTTCTTCCTCATCTTCCTTTCCTTTTGTGTTTCCCCCCCTTCGGTGTGCTTTCATACTATAATCCGTCATGATATTATAGATTGTTATATATTGAAGTGCTCACTAGTTTCTGAACAGATATTGAAGTGAATTTTCTCCTCTGAACAATTTTTGTGATGGCCTGTGGTGGCTCAGCGTGCAATTAAGTGTTGGATGCCTTACCGCTGAACCATGGATGTCATGATTATTATGTTCTTGTGATCATATTGGGTGGTTGGTGATATAAAGGTAATATCTGATTGAATGGTAATCAAATTCTGTTCTGAGTTCCAGATGGAATGACAATCGAATCCGGTGTCTCTGCCTTCCTCTGCTTGTTTATTTTAGAGCTGTTCTTTTGAACTGTTAATACCAACTTACTTCTGAGTTCTGAGGCAAGTTGTAAAGGTAAAGATGGAAGATTGAGGCTGAAAAAAGCTTGTTTGAGGATTACAGCAGAATGAATGTTTCCTCGTCTTGGATCAGACCCTTCTACTAACTTGTTTTGTGCGTCTCTGGCCGTGTCCGTCACCTCAACGACGTACACTACCATGAAGTAGGGTAATGTTAATCTCCTGCTTCCACTCCTCTCGAAGAAACGTTGCAGTTTCGAAATTATGACATATGTGGAAATTGTTTTCAAGTTCGTGTGCCAACAATAGAGTAGGTGTAAATGAACTTAAGGGGACAGCTTTTGAATGTAAGTTCAAAATTTCTAAGGTCAGTCAGGGCATGCCTTTGATGGTGAATCCAACCCAGCTTTGCTTGGCCTGGACCAACCTGGTTTAAGGCTAGGTTTGACCTGTACGACAGGCTTTTAGAGTTGCGTTTGAGTCATTTAACCTCAGCGAAGGGGGCGGAGATGAGACTAAAACACAAATGCGTGGGTAGCAGTAAAATCCAACTCCACAGAATCAGGGGGTCGAGGGTTCTTTCTCTTTTCACTCATTCATCTCACCCCCTGCTCTGTACTTCATCCATTTGCTATCCTCATCTGCGAACCCAGTTTCAGTTTTGAAGAAACACTGCAAAGCGACTGCGTAATTCCTCGTCTGAATTTTGTTGGTGGTGGTGATAAAAGCTTTATTTGGACGTGTAATAATATTGCATCGTAGGTCCAAAAGTTAAGGTGTAGTATAGAATTTAGGATCCAAACAAAGTTTATAAGTTGTAACAGGGAGATTGAGAGGAGATTCCCTGGAGGCAAAATTTAGGAAATTATGTGCAACAGAATTTTGCAGCCAAAGTTGAGATTGGAAGAAGGGAATGTATCTGCGGAGACGGCTTATTATTAGGAAATAAATAGAGCAACATTGAGTAGATGGAATCGAAGATGATGACTTGCAACTTGTATTAAACTCTATTAACAGTGGATGCACATGTGAATGAACAATCGCTAAAGCTTCCAACCGAGAGGGAAATTAAGGATGGCATTTTTTCGGTAGTACTGGGAGATTGTAAAAGGGGATATTTGCGAGCGAATTCTGCATTTCAGGTATTGTGCCACGACCATCCATCAATAGCTCGCATATGCTTGATTCCAAAAAACCTAAGTAACCTGAGGCAAATTGCTCATTCTAAATTTCTAATTGTAATATGGTTCCTTCTGTTGAGATAGAAGAATAAAAACACTAATTATGTGGAGCAGAAAAACCCTAGCGACACAACAACATGCATCAGTCAAAGCCTGCACACCAAACGGATGTGATCTGAAGGGCCCATCACACTGAAAAGACATCATCAATTACTTCAAATTAGGAGTTTTTCAATGGCATCCTGCACAGGAATAAAAGATTTGATATTATTACCATGCATAAAGAGGGAAGGAAAACAAATAAAAATTAATGAAAGAGCACAATAGAGAACCTTCAGTTGCTGTATTTGGGATTTCAACTGGCTTCCCTCGTTGCTTGTAAGAGAACAAGCAATCACAGGTCTAGTAACTCCACATGCTCTGCCAAGGGCTTGCTTTGAAGGAACAAAAACATAAGGCACATTCTGCCACAATTACGAATTATGATTAATGCACCGAAACTGAAACAATTTTCTTACTCAACTGTTATAAATGCACAAGCTGCAAATTTACAAAAGCACACCATGAATTTGGAGTCCAGATCAGCGACCCCGACGGGCTCCCCCAACGCTTCCTGACCACAAACATCAGTGGGGCCCACGGTGAAAAATACTTTTTGAAAAAAAAAAAAAATCACCAGTGGGACCCACTGGTTTTTGTGGTCAGGAAGCCATGGGGGAGGAGAAGATCCGGATTCATGAGTTTGTATTGTGCTGTGAGAAGCACCTTTGACAGAAGATAGTGAAACAAAACTAAAATGCTAACAGAAATTGGTCGAGTGTAAGTAACCAGAAGGGAATTATTATTAGATTAATGACTAATAGGTTGAAGCTTATCGTGGTTAACCAGATTCGCCCAACTCAATTGCCCTTTGTAGACTTGTAAACGGGTCAAATTTAGCTTGGATACACCAATATTCGAATCCGAATTTGGCAAAAATTTAGAGAAGGCATCCGAATTCGAATCCGGAACTTTATTGGATATCCAATAATAATCCGATTCAATAAACTATCTGATTATTGATTGGTGATTGTCATTTTTTTTATTTTTTATTTCCGATTTTCAATTTCCACTTACTGATTACTAGTTTTCAAATTCGATTATCATCCATTTTTTAGAGAGAAAAATGTTGAATACTTTACTCTATCCGAATTAATTTTTATCCTGACATTATCTGATCCGATAAGTAATTATCCGAATATGGTTGCTTAGCAGACAAATACAGATATTTTTCGGTAAGAAATTCTAGATATGGACACCCTTAAAAGAGTATGAATACGAATTGGAGGATTTCGGCTATTAATTTACAGGTCTAGCCCTTTGTTCCCTCTAGGCGTATCTTGGATAAAGTTATGCTTGCCCAAGAGTTCTTCCATTGCATTAACCGAGTAAAAAAAGGAATGGATATAAAAAGGCTTATGACAACCTTGATTGGAAGTAAATTGTAGGGGTGTTGTCTCGAATGGGGTTTCTTGAAAGGTGGGTGAAGATAATAATGGCTTGTGTCTCTTTTGTGCCATATGTTGTGCTTGTCAACGGAGCTCCTAAGGGATCAATTCAACCATCTCAAAGAATAAGGTAGGGAGATCCCCTCCTTTCTTATCCGTACTTTGTTCACAAGGGTTTAGTGCACTGTTGCAGCAAGCTAAGGAGGCAAGTTTGATCAAGGGAGTAAAGATTCACAATAGAGCCATGTCTTTGACCTATCTTTTATTCATAGACGATAGTTTGCTACTCATTGAGGTACAGTTGGAGGAAATTCAAAACTTGAAGGGTTGTATTGAGGTTTACTGCAAGGCTAGTAGACAAAAGATAAACTTCTCCAAATCCATTTTGATATTTAGCCCAAACATAGTTCTCAAATTTTAACGGTGGTTTTCATGTATACTTAGGATTTCCTATGGAGATGCACCAGAAAAATACATGGGGTTACCATTGGGTCAGGAAGAAGGGGAATCTACAAAACATCAAGGAGAAACCTATAGGGAAATCGCCAGGGTGGTTGAGTCATCTCCTATCTAAAGCTAGTAAGGAAGTGATGATAAAATCATCGGCATTAACGAATTAACTGCAAAACTAGCAGGAATTGCACTTGCTAAGATAAACAGCCATGATTCAGTTCCAAATGTAGCATAGTGGTGGAGATTTTTTTGGAAGTTACCTATACACCCAAAATTTAAAACATTCTTCTGGCGTCTGTTAAATGCAGGACTACCAACGAAGAAGATCCTATCCAAATGGATGATCACAAGCCAAACATGCGTACTATGCAACAGCACTGAGGAATCCACATGGCATCTTTTCATATTATGTAATTGGACAAAGAGAATATGGACAGCAGGACCACTAGGGTTGCGAACAGGGCTCATCCGAAACAACTCTCTCCTTAATCTATGTTTTTCATTCCTTCATGAATGGCATATGGATAAACAAACAAAAATATGGTTTTTTTTCAATTTTTATCATAACATGCTACTTCATCTGGTTAAACAGGAATGCTAAACTCATGAATAATAAAAAGCTTGACCCAATCCAACTATTAAATGATGTCAATAGATGGATAAAGGACCAAAAACTTTATCAAAATCACTTAGAGGAGACGACAAATAATGATATTAATTCATCTACCAGCTGCCTTATTTGTTTAATGTCACAAACAAATTTTGGAAACTTTTTTTTTTTTTTAAGCACTCTTATGTGCAGTTATATCTATTGAGTCACAAGGAGACAGATGGAGCGTAGGACTGTTTGACAATGGAATCATTAAGGATCTACAACAAGGCAGGGCACAACCAAGACAACTTTTGAAGTTTTTATTAGAAACTATCAGGACTGTAATAAGAAGAGCAATTCAAACCAATGTACAACTCCAGTACATTTGGTGTGATCAAACTCTACACAAACATCTAACTAAAGGAGGGGAGATATCACAAATATCACCTACTCTTTTTCCTTTATTAGCGATGATGATACCAATCACATAGAAACTAGAAGTTTGTAATCTAAAACAGGACACAACAAGAGACTGGCTACTCAGCCTGACTAACGGACACATAGGATCTAATTATAAAGACACTATGTCTCACATTAGCTGTAACCACCGCTTAAATCTTTAATCCAAATGTTCACTTTTATCATAAAAAAATAAAAATAAAAACATTGAGTAGTTATGTTGTATTGCATTCTTACCTCCCAAAAGCCCATCACACAAAGAGTTAAAAATGCCACTACTTCTATTGGGGTGTCTCTGAAGATATAACGAAGATTCCATGGATTTCCTAGAACCGAATGTGAAATTCCAAGGAAAGAGGGGTCTAGGCTTCCAAGATCTTGAGCTTCAAAACTTGGCATTACTAGGGAATTTGGCAGGGAAGATGGGGAAGGATAAGGACCCACGTTAGGCTTGGGTTCTCAAATGGGTATATTTTCCTCAATGCTCATTTATGGAGGCAGGCCTAAGTGCATTACCAAGATAAGGATGGAGGAGCTTCTCAAAAGGAAGAGTGATTAAGCCGAACCTATTGTGAATCATTTGGTAACGATAGGTTGTTTTCGTGATGGAAGACAATTGGATCCCCCCACAAACTTGGGTTTTAAACTTCAACACCCCCTCCTAATCCCAAATGCAATTTTCTTTATTTCAGATCTAATGGATGTTATGGGGTGAGGATGCACAATCACGAATAAAAACACAAGAAAAACATGCATGACAACAAGGAATTTAATGTGGTTTGACAAAACCATCTGCATCCACTAGAGAAAAAAAGAAGTTACACTATTTCCTTGAAACCTCACACCTTACAAAATATTACCCATTTGCTTTGCCCATCTGTAAGGAAACCTAAAACCGTAACACCCATATAATTACAATTACCCATGTACAAGTAATTGACCCATAACTTTCCAATTACAAATACAATTAAACTATAATTATATGGACCCGTAGAATACAAGACACCCAAACCTAACAGATGCTAACACGCATGCCTAAGATGATCAAAAGCTAAGGACCCCTTTAATAACCTACTAAGAAACAATTTCTAGTGTTTTTTGCTTGAAGGAGAAAAAAAAGGGGTCAAGCATAAACTGTTTGATAAAAATGTTTTTGTTTATGATGATTTTATAACGTAATTTGAAAATATGAGAATTTCTACCTTGACAAATGCTTTTGAAGCAATAATAATTTGTTGTTGCGTCTATTTTTCAAAACAAAAGTTTAGCATTTGATGAGTTTAAGTGTAACCGTTTTAGAGAGGGGAATTCATTGAATTTAACATCCTAAACATAAGAACCGGCTAAAACCCTCTCATACAACAATGGAACTTTTAGATTGGTTGCTTCTTTAACCCTAATGGCTAGGAATTGTTCATTCATCTTCTCTATCTACAGTGACCAAAATTCATCTTCACCTTCTCTCTCAATTAGCCCCAGTTTTTACAAAAAGGATACTTGTTTTTATATTATTTTGTCCATTGTTTGCTTTTGATTCTTCTACCCCAACACATGTTCATATTGTTTCTACTTCCAAAAGCAACTCTTATAAAGCATTTATGAAAGTTATTTTTCTTCTAGAGCTACTAAAAAATGTTGGTGGGTTATCAAACGAGTCCTAAATTCATACGTCCACCCGAACGACATTGTGAAGATAAGGAAGATCCCTTAAGTTTGTTTAATGAAGATGATCGTCAAGTATGGCGCTAGACAAGAACACGGGTGTACTTGGCCAAGCCCAACTATCAGTATCACATGCTTAGTAACTTAAGAGAAGCTCAGGAGAATAGCAATGAGAATGTGAGAATAACATCCCCTCAAGCATGGAAGCGGTTATCAAATTGTTTCACTCAACAAAAGTGTAACATTTTCTATGGAGAGGGTGTAGGGGTGGCTTGCCTACTACAATAGCATTAGTCCGAAGGGGAGTGCCTATAGATTTTACTTGTGGGAGATGTGGTGAAGGTTAAGAAACAATGGCACATGTACTGTTGGAATGTTCCTTTGCATGTGCAACATGATTTGTGTCAGAGTTCTCGTATATCCCACCAACAGGAGTGGAGGAGGTTTGAAAAGAGCTGATAGGGCTCAGTGCAATGATTTTCTAGCGCATACGAAGAGCTTGTAATGAGATGGATTTTGAGTAGCCATTTGTGAGTCCAATTAAAGTGGCAAAGCATGATGTAGGGTATTTATGGAATTTCAAGTAGCTATAGTGTCTCAGCTCATATGATTCAAGTTTAGATTGTTGATGAGAAACATATATCCAATGGATCCCATCAAAGCAGTCATATATGAAACTCAACACTGATGCAACATTGCAGAAGAAAGGAGGAGGTTTGGCCTTTATTATGAGAGATATTAGGGGGTGGGGGTTTTGAGTTACCATCTCAAAACCTTCATCCTTTATTTTAGTTCTATTGGGTGAAGCGAGGCAATCAAAGGAGTGCTCCTATGCTTTACCTCGAAAGGACTGAATAGAAGCGGTAGTGGAATTTGACTCCAAAGAAGTGGTGACTATCTTGAATGGTAATGCAAATGCCCTATAAAGCTATTGAATGTTGTATGGGACATTCACTCATTAGTAGGAGGCAGGCAATCTATTTCTTTTTCTTATATTTCCAAGGATCAAAATAGTAAAGCTGATTTCTTGGCTTGCAGAACTTCAAGGAGGATAGGGTTTAATAGCTCCCTTCCTTGGTTATTTTGAACCTTCAAATTCCTTGTGCTTTTCCCAACTTCTCCACCCCCCCCCCGGCCAAAAAGAAAATTTTGAAGCATCTCAAATTATTCCTAAATTTTCATTGTCCTAACATAAGTCAATAGCTAGAGATAGCAACAAAACAATATGTGGCACAAGACATTGCAAAATCTACTGCATTTGTTTGTATCTCCCTCAACGTCAAGCCACTATACAACCTCTAGCTAACATGTTATACAACTTCAAGCCACTAGCATGTACCTATTGTAGATCATGCAAAGTCTTGTGTTATACAACCTCCAACTTAGACATAGACCCCATAAATCCTACTTGATGGGAAAGACAAAAAGAGTTGAGATTGTGATCCTCTCAACCCTTGCCCATCTTTATCCATTGTATCATTGTTCAGAGGCAAATGCCGCTCTTAAATATATGGTGGAAAAATGTGAGGAAAACACAATTCGACCCAAACTCACACAAAAGCCCCAATTTTCAAGACAAAGGCTTATGGAAGTGGTGTCATTGTACCTACAACAATCAAAACACAATGCTAAAAAACAGTCTAGCAAGGGACACAATAAGCGAGGGTAATTATTTGGGAATTGCAAAAATCAAAACACAATGGGAAAAAAAACAGTCTCGCAAGGGACAGCAAGAAGTCAAGGCTTTGAATTAACAAAATGACTCACAGGCATAGGAGAAATGCTAAATCAAAAACCCAATTGAATTATCAATGGCCTTTGAGCCAAAATCAACATTAGGAAAAGCAATTTTGTTGCTCAATAACAAGAAACAATTTTCTTCAGTTGTTTATATAATAATCTATTCCCATTATTCATTTGACAATATTTTGTCCTTCGCAAAACCCTATCTCCTTTCCTTCTCTCTCTCTCCCCACCCGCCAATATCAGTTCCACTTGACAACTAGTGGATGCGATCCGTCATAGGATCCACGGTCTTACCATCAATAATTAAATACAAAAAATAATAATCATAAGCAACAACAAGAACAAGTTCAAATAATTAATTAAAAAGGATTACATGAGTATTTTAAAAATGAATAAAAAAAAATAATCAAAGTAATCAAGTTTCCAAAGTTTGTCAAGTTTAGCAGAAGCAATTATTAAACGAAATCAATTTCTTTTCGGTAGCTCGCTCCTGGGCTAAAACCTGCTCTTCTAATCTAGCAAGATAGGGGGTTCTCCAATTCTTCTCCAAGGACTTCTCAAAATGTCGAGCGATCTGCCTTCTTCTAATGTCAATGGGTACTGTAAGCGCACTCCAACCATTCGCAGGAGGCTTTGTGGCCCACATCTTCATCTCCCATTGACGGTACTACAATCTCTTCATAGGAGTTGCTCCAGTCACACGGAACTTCTCCCGATTTGGTAAAACCATCTGTACAATATAGTTTAACATACAAAGAAAGGAATGAGTTCTAATGAACTCCGTAAAGAAATCACATCTCACATACATATTGACAATATATCCAAGTAAATATATAAGTAAAGAATAATATGCAATTATATGAATGCAGCTAAATTCTAACTATGCAATTCTCTACACAGTTGACATGCTTTAAGATATAACACCAGCCCTCCTTTGAGTATGTCTAGTCACTCTAATCCCTCACAAACTGGTTACCTCTGTTGGGATCTCGAGAAAAGGGGTTCAGTGCTTGTCAAATAACCATGATTGGGGTTTAGGTCAACACTCTCTTACCACAACCATTAGCATGAATATTGGCACATGTTGGGGTTTCTAATCCAATGCAAGGTTATACAGTAATATACTACATGTAGTTCAGATACTTTCCTTATGGCAGCAACCAACTCGATTCAGTATCCTTCCCTATCTAGGAATGAGAACCCTCACGGACTGGCTACCGTTGTTGGACTCCATTCCTTAACCCTATGGTCATCCACATATTGTGGGGGCGAATGTTCTCATGACCCCTCACGACTTCAGGCTACTCCTTGGATGTCCATGAGCTCAATCCCTAATATATGCAACCCTACCAATGCATGATCAACAGTGAACCACTAAATCTCCGCACGGACTGGTTACTGTTTTAGGATGAAACAGAGTCACGTCACTATTATCACGGGTCATTCGGCTTCAATTCCCCTACCGAAAGGGTAGTATCATGTATGGGTACCTAGCCATGCATTCTAGACTCCCTAGGTATGTCATCCGATAATCGTGATAGTGCTGGGGGCATCAGTATGCATGTGTCCCATACCACAGCCTCATGATATCCCAAACAACTGATACCCAAATGGATACCCTTCCATCACAATTACATCACATCATCAACCATTATAACATAATAATTCATTCTATATCACAAAGTAATAAGGTACATATAACATCATTTAAAGCATACATTCAACTACAATTCAATGGCTTATACAACTGTAGCAAGTTACATGAGCAATGAATAATATAAGAATTGAATAGTTCATCATGTAGCATATCATTGCATATATATAAGAATGTGTCATTACCTGTAAATACGTAATAGCTTACAAAAATGCAAGTAGATTTCACTCACAACAGTTCCAGTAAACCTTAGAGATCACCTAATTACAGGGTTATAAATATACATTAAAGACATAAGTCAAATTATAGCAAAGACCAACTTCACAGAGCTACCGTGACCCAGCCGATCGCTTGGGGCGGTTGGTTGGGTCAAGCGATTGCCCTGAGCAACCGCCCCAGTTACAAACTACTTCTAAGTCCGAAATTCCGACTTTTGATCTTCCAGTTTTAATCCGATTTTGGGAAGATTTAAATCCGAGTTTCATCCTTAAGAAATCTACAACACAAGCATGAAACAACAACCTAAAGTTCTAAAGATTAAATAATCAAATCCCTCCTTCGATTAGATCTATCCTTTATTCGAATGCAAGATTCATTTTTGCACAAGATTTAATCAAATTCACTGATGGGGAATAGAACCAATACAATTCAATCACCATCAATCCAAAAGGGATGGATCCACACCATTCAAAAGATGATGAAAGAAAACTAAAGAGTGTGGGGATCACTTACCTCTATTAGATTCGCAAAATGGACAAAGGATTGGATCTTCTTCGCAATCCATGCTTCTCTCACCTTCTAGCACATGTTATATGCCTCCTAACTGTCCACAGCAGCAATCCTGAATAGAATAATGAGTAAAAAAGTCAGGGTTTGCTATATATATGGGATTAGGGGCAAATTATGGTAAAAATCCCGCAAGCATACCTGGCGGTCGCTTGGGGTGGTTGATTGGCCAATCAACTGCCTTAAACAACCACCCCCTATTACTTTTCAATACTTGGGTCCTTTGCTCAAGGGGTTGATCCCCAACTCAAACCTAACCCTATACAACATGTGGGGGAGATCTTACCTTGATTCCGAATATCTTCAAACACCTCTTGACTTCGACAAGTGATCCATTTACCCAGTAAGGCAGGTTCTTTCGTCAAGAGAATCCAGATCATGGACTTCAATCCGGAATTCCACAACTTATTCCGGGTTGACCTTCGGGTTATCGAACCTGCAACATGGATCCCGAGTTAGAACTATGGGGGTTGTTACACTCTCTCTCCTTTTTTTCCCTGAAAAACCCAAAACCCTGCCTTAGTACTAAGCTCCAACAGCTAAATTTCTGAAACTAAAGGAAGGAGTATGGATCACCACTCCCTATCAAGGGAGAATAATGTGCACCCATGACGCTTTTGAACCACACAGTAGGAGGTGAGGTCTACCTGTAAATATTAAAAAAAAAAACTTGGTGCCCCTTAAGTGGGAAAATCCAAAGTGCCCACAATTCACTTTTTTGAAAATTCCGAGTTACCCTCAATTTACTTTCAAAGATTTGACCATTAGTTTTTCATGGTCGGCTGACCAAAATACCCCCTCTGTTTTTCAAATAACTAAAATGCCCTCTCACTCACTCAAGTGACCCATCCCCTAGGTGGGTGAAGGGATTCTACCTTCACCCATCTTCTTCCTATATCTCGCTAGCAACCACCACCCTTTCCCTTGCCTGCAACCACCTCCCCCCACCAGAAATCCCTCACCACTATACAAAACAACTCAAAACCCTAATCTAAAAGATGGATCAAATGCCTCTCTCAAAACAATTCAAAATGATCAAGAAAAATCGTCTTCCATTTTCATCTATCTGTTGTTCCCCATTTTCCATGCACCAATGAGTTTGACGCTCTCTAGCCACTACAAAGGAGGCACTCATCCACAAATTTTCGCATACAATAAAATATGTAGAGCACTCTTGAAGGTTCTTCTTCACTCTTAATCACCATCTCTCTTTATGGAAATCTATCATTTGAGTGTTGCTTAATCCCCATTTCATAGAATCTTCTTTAAGGGCAGAGTTCTCCGTTTTTGTTTTCCATTCACCCACCAGTGACAAATGACCAACAAAACAGGCAATCAAAGCAAGCTAAGCCAGTGTATCAAAGCACCCATTAGGTTCCTTGGTAAGGTTAGGAACCATTATGTCAGATTCATGTATAGGGGCACAGATATGGCTGGCCATGGTGATGACATGGGCTTGCCTCCTAACTACTACTCCTCTGTGCAAATCAAGACTTTTCGTTCCAGTAGTGCCAATGACCTAGGAAATCTTATCAAGGCTAGTTCCAAATCCAAATACTCTCATCATAAAGAGTGAGCTGCTGAAGAAAGTGGAGTAGGAAATCCTTCAACTAAAGCAACAGAGGCAGTGTTAGTCCATGGATCCCAAAGTGTAGAAGAAGTGTTGTGAGGTGATTGAAACTACTGATGAAGAGATTCTTATGAGTAGTGATGATTTTGGCAACGGCAGGGGAGCGGTGATTGCCGGCAAGGGAAAGGGTGGTGGTCGCTCGCAATGGTGGGGTTTTCAGTAAGGTGTAGGAAGAAGATAGATCACCTACCTATGGGTTGAGTCACTTATGCGTGTGAGAGGGCATTTTAGTAATTTAACAAACAGAGGGGCATTTTGGTCAGTTGACCACTTAAATTTGAAAATCTAACAATGCTTTGAAAGTTAACATTGATAACTTGGAATTTTCAAAAAAGTGAATTGTGGATAGTTTGAAATTTTTTTCCTCTTAAGTGGACAGTCAAAATTTTAGGCCCAACTTGAGTGCCAACACAAATCAATGAAGAAATAATACATGATAATGGGAAAAATTGGTGCAATACTATAGCAAGAACTAACAATATTGTATTAATGTGTGCAGAGATTCTTAACCAGCAACTAGGAACTGCAGGATGGAATGTTGGGATATATAGAAATGGACATCTACAGTCCGTTAATTTTGGAAGGTTACACATGGTGGAGATCTTAGAGGTAACACTTTTTGGGTTACAAACTTAGATAGAAAAAGCAACAACAAAGGGTTTTGAAATATGAAAGATATGGAGCAACTTACAAGAGCTACCAAATCTTTTACCAAAACCAAATTCTGGGATATGGCCTCTAAATCATGTAACTATGTTGATGAATACTGCTAAGACAATACAAACAATTAGGTTTGACGATTTCCCATCCTAATGCTCCAATCTTGGTTTGAAAAATTAACTATATCAACTTCCACCTCAATGGAAGCATGTAATGGAACTCAACTCTATGTTTGTAAGTGTTCTAAGTAACTTAATGCCACATAAATGGGTGCTATGAAAAAAACTAAAAAAAAAAAAAAAATTAGTGGGTCTCATCCGAACTTATGGGGAAGCCCCTAACGGCAAATTCTCACGCGAACAGTAGGATCCGTTGCCCTTTTTTTTCTTTGTAATTCTAACGAATAGGAGATCCAAGAAAGACCCGTTAGCGAACCCATCCAAATCCCATGCATTCCAAATTGCGAAGCCAACCCAACCCAACCACACCCAATTGCTTCGAACCCTTGACTTGGTCATCAGAAGAGAGATTTCAGTTTCCAAGGGAGGTCACGCTGCTCAACCTACAGCACCCACCACTGCCGATGACCTCAACATCTCACCTAACCTAGCAGGGTATAAAATCAGAAACACTAACAACGGCTACCCTCTCTGTGAGTATAGAAATGAAGTAATGTCAAAAAGGTGGTGATGCTGTGATACAAGAGCTCCAGATTTTCAAAGAAACCATTTATTACTGGCAATGGTGTCAAGAGTCTAAGACACAAATGTTGACTTTCAAGTGCCAAACCTCATAACAGTAAGACCCGTTACAGGAGATGTTGCTTGCTGGGTCTGGGATTAATTCCTCCTATAATTGCAGGTCAGGATCGGATGCTTTCAGGGTTGAATATTGGTACAAATCAAGGGTAGGCAGGTGAAGGCAGAGAAGCAGAAGACCATTTGCTTTGTCCTCTCTGCTCTCTACTAAATGGGCTGTCCTTTTATAAAATCTATCTATAGGGCTTACAGATATCATTGTACGTTGAACAGAAAATTATAGCATCAGTCCAACATTCACCCGGATTATGTTCAACATTGTTTTGCTGTAACACACTGTAATAAAGGTTGTTTTTTTTTCTTTCTTTTCCCCTTCCTTGGTGCAATATTTCAAGACTGGTTTGTTCTTCAATGTATTTATTTAGTCACTCCTCCCTGGTCTACTTGTCCCAGGCCCACTACTGCTAGTACAATGATAAATGCACTTACAGTAGAAGAAAAAGAAGGAAAAAAAGAAAGGAGACGAAGGTCTGTAGTTCAATTAGTTACAGGCCTCAAAACCTAATCAGGATTAGTGGGAGCTAACCCAAGAGCTCTTGGGGGAAATGGCAATGCCTTTTTAAGGAACGACATGCTACTAGATGCATTAGCCAATTGTTTATATCTTCTCTTTCCTATCCCTAACAAGTGTTAAAAAAACAACTCCATGAATCCAATAAAATAAATATTAATAATTAATATAATAATAATAATAATCAAAATAGAAGATTACTAATCCATGAATTTCTCAAGACTTCACCAGAAAAGGACAATGGAACTTGAGAAGAGATGAGATGAGCAAAGTACTAGCTATGAAGGTATTATTGGATAACTTAAATTTGTTTATTTTCATCAAATATACTTTCAATATAAGAGTTCAAGAGTTTGAATCTTCTTAAGATTGGGCTTTTCTTTTTATTTTTGTACAAATGAGCTTTATTAAGGCGTAGGGGATGGAGATATTAATATGCCTCATCGAAAGTAAAACCCATGACCTCTTCACTAAGAAGTGTTGATTTCAACCACTAGAATAGCTCTGAATTGACATCACTCTTTATATATATATAAACTCATCTTTCCGATAGATTGAAAGATTTTGGATACGTTTGCATTAAATAAAGAAGGTCCTTCTCTTTAGTTTGGGTCTCCTAATTGATATCATACCAATACCTAAAACTGAGTTATAAGACTTATTAATCACTATCTTTGAAGGAGATGGGATGGTTGTTATGGATTCATTATCTTAGTGGTGAAAGACCCCAAGTTCAAATTTGGAAACTAAGGTTTTTTTTTTCATAAGAAAAATCATGATATTTATACCCCAAGTGGAATTTGATTTTTCTAGATACCCCAAGTTCAAATTTGGAAATTAAGGTTTTTTTTTCATAAGAAAAAATCATGATATTTGATACCCAAGTGGAATTTGATTTTTCTACCCTTTTTCTGGATGCCTTTATTAAGAAAGGGCAGTTGCAGGACAGTGTCACAGACTCACAAGAACCTACCAACTAACCTGGTTCACCCAGCCTTTCAAAAGGGTCATGTCTTTTTAGTGTTGGTTGGTGCTCATTGCTTCACAAACTTTCAAGGTCATCATCAAATATCATCAAGCAAATCTAAAAGGAAAGGAAATCTAGGCTTTGAAAGGCGATGACGTCATCACTCCACGTAGGACAGCTCCCAGACTTTTCCTTCCAGGCGTTTAATACGGAATGGTGGGCCCCACCGGATATAGCCGTTGGAGACTTGGAGTGACGCTCCCGGAATGAAGAACACGCACTTACTTTTGACTGTTTAAAAAACCCAATTTATAAATACAAACTAGCCGTTACTCTGGGTCTGAACTACTTCATGATCCACCTGATGCTTGTCCCCGATGTTATCTCCCCGAAAAAATTAAGATTCTCTCGCTCCTCTCTGTGATCTTCACATGCTCCATCTGAGCCCTAACTCAGCTCCATCCATCTACAAAACGCTCCGCCTCTAATATCTACCCTGTTTCATTCTTCTCCAGTAGATTTCTCCCTGGTTCTCTAGTAAGTGAAGCTATTCTTTCTCCTCTCTTCTGGGCTTCTACAAATCTGCAACTGTTCTTCAAGAGGGACCATGGATAACCCAGATCAGGTCTTCAGTGGATTTAGTAGATACATATTGGAGTTTTTGCAGCTCCTGAACATTTCTAAAGCTGCCTGTTGTCTGATTTCCAGTAAAAAGGAGAAGTGGAAGATTGAACAATTTCAGCATTTTGGACTGAAGCGCCTGTTCTTGGTGCTTCAACTACTGGCATTAACCTTCCAATCTGTGTCGAGCCAAGCTTGGGATGGGGTCGTTGTTACTCAGGCAGATTACGAAGCTCTCCAAGCCTTCAAACATGAATTAATCGATCCTAAAAGGGTCTTGCGGAGCTGGAATGATAGTGGTTATGGAGCTTGTTCGGGAGGGTGGATTGGGATCAAGTGTGTTAAAGGACAAGTTATATCGATTCAGCTCCCTTGGAAGGGATTGGGTGGTCAAATCTCTGAGAAGATAGGGCAACTTCCAGAACTTCGAAAGCTTAGCCTCCACGACAATAACATCGGAGGTACGATTCCTTCTTCTCTGGGATTCCTCCCTAATCTCAGAGGAGTTTCTCTGTTCAATAATAGACTTGCAGGTTCAATCCCTTCTTCACTTGGTTCCTGCCCTTTGCTTCAGACTCTTGATGTGAGTAACAATTCACTAACTGGAACAATCCCTGCTAGTCTTGCCAATTCTACCAAGCTTTACAGGCTCAACCTCAGCTACAACTCCCTCACAGGTTCGATCCCATCTGCAATCATTGGCTCTCCTTCTTTAACGTTTTTGGCTCTCCAATACAACAATCTCTCTGGTTCTATTCCAGATAACTGGGTAGGAACCCAAGATAACAAAGCTTATCAGCTTCAGCTCTTAACCCTAGATCATAACTCTTTCTCTGGAAGCATTCCTATTTCTTTGAGCAAGATGAGTAAGTTAGAAGAGATTTCTCTGAGTCATAACCAAATAAATGGAACCATACCCAATGAAATAGGGAAGCTTTCAAGACTCCAAATACTTGATTTGTCTACTAATGCTATTCATGGAAACCTTCCGGCTAGTCTCTTCTCCCTCTCCTCTCTTGTTCAGTTGAGTCTCCAGGGCAACCAACTGGACAATCAAATCCCAGAAAACTTGAACAGACTACAGAATCTAACCATTCTCAACTTGAGTAGAAACCGTTTCAATGGCAGCATACCAGAGACCATTGGGAACATTTCCAGCCTCACCCAACTAGATGTATCTCAAAATAGACTCTCACGAGGAATACCAGATTCTCTAGCCAATCTAACCAATTTAAATTCTTTGAATGTCTCCTACAACAACCTCTCTGGTCCTGTTCCTTTTCTCCTATCCGAAAAATTCAACTCTACCTCTTTTGTTGGGAACCTTCAACTTTGTGGGTACAGTGCTTCGACCCCTTGTCCTGTTTCTGCTCCTCCATCTCCATCACCATCACTCCCTGCCTCTAAGCCCAGCCACCGAAAATTAAATACCAAAGACATAATTCTCATAGCCGCAGGAGCTCTCCTGGCGATTTTGCTTGTATTGTGTTGCATCTTGCTGTGCTGTTTGATCCGGAAAAAGGCTGCTTCCAAAGAAACAAATGGTCAAACTGGTGGAACAGCAGCTGCAAGAGGCGAGAAGGGTGGACCTGCTATGGGAACTGAAGTTGAAGCAGGGGGTGAGGCAGGAGGGAAGTTAGTGCATTTCGATGGGCCACTGGTGTTCACTGCGGATGATCTTCTGTGTGCAACAGCTGAGATAATGGGGAAGAGTACTTATGGAACTGCTTACAGGGCAACATTAGAGGATGGGAATCAAGTTGCAGTGAAGCGACTGAGGGAGAAGATCACCAAAGCCCAAAAAGAATTTGAAATTGAAGTCAATGTACTTGGGAAGATTCGACACCCAAATCTTGTCTGTCTCAGAGCTTATTACTTGGGACCCAAAGGAGAAAAGCTTCTTGTGTTTGATTTTATGCCTAAAGGGAGTCTTGCATCTTTTCTTCATGGTAAGTTAAAGTGGCCAAAATATTCACAGTAGTCCATAGATAACCCAATAGCTTTATCTGATTAATTTTAATTGCTTATTTACGTGCAGCTCGAGGACCCGACACACCAATTGATTGGCCAACAAGAATGAACATAGCTATGGGAACAGCAAGAGGCTTGTGTTACCTTCACACCAATGTCAACATGGTGCATGGGAACCTGACCTCAGGAAATATCCTGTTGGATGAGAACGCCAACACCAAAACCATCACTGCCAAGATTGGAGATTATGGTCTCTCTAGGCTCATGACCACCGCTGCCAATTCCAATGTGATTGCTACTTCTGGGGCGCTAGGATACCGTGCACCAGAGCTCTCCAAGCTCAAGAAGGCAAACACAAAGACGGATGTATACAGCCTTGGGGTGATCATATTGGAGCTTCTAACAGGGAAATCTCCAGGGCAGGCGATGAACGGTGTTGATTTGCCTGAGTGGGTAGCATCTGTTGTCAAGGAAGAGTGGACTAACGAGGTCTTTGACCTAGAGCTGATCAGGGATGCTACAACTACAGGTGATGAGTTGCTCAACACCTTGAAACTTGCTCTGCATTGTGTTGATCCTTCACCATCTGCAAGGCCAGAAGTCCAAGAAGTGCTCCAGCAATTGGAAGCAATAAAACCAGATATAGCTGTCAGTACTGCAAGCTCAGGGGATGATGGTGCTGGAGTGCCATCAACAAGTGAATGACTGAACTCAGAACTTGCCATGCATTAAGATAGCAGACTAGGAAGAAGAAAGTAGGAGGAGTAAAGTAGTTCTTGATTCTTTTATTCTTGAAATTTGGGTCCATATGGACCTTGCTGCGTCTGTAAATATGTTATTTCCAGTTTGTCTTTTGAATGGTAGTAATTTTTTGCTTCTATTCCCCTTTTTGTCCTTGTTTTAGAGGTAAAAAGTGAGATATCCATACTAGGAAGGTACTTGTACTTTTTGATGATGTTCTGTCACAGTTAATGAAGAAGGGGAAAAAGAGGGACAGCATTGATGTACTGATTTAAGTTTCAAAAGCAAAAAAATTGGAGTCATCAAGTGACCCGAGTCTGATTTAGTAATGGATTGTCTGATTCCAGTTAACACCCTTACATGGATCAACCAATGAAATTAAACCTGATCTGGGTTGACCTGATTCACCTAAACCGTTAAATTCTAATTTTTTGACCTTGGCATCAAGTGTTATGATTAAAGCATTGTTCTGGAATATTAAAGGCATTCAGAATAGATACATTTCAAAGCAGTGAATTTCAGACACATTTCAAAGCATTCCAATGTCACAGTACTACAGCATAAACAAGTATAATTTGGTTGGCATCATTATGTTATCTATATGAATCCAATTCCTTTTCCTTATTTTTCTCTTCCATTATATCTTTGTCTTGGACTAGAGTGGGTTTTACATCTCAACCTTCTCCTGCTCTTCTTCCAAATGATGGATTAAAATGATTTAGACACAAGCATGAGCTCCTCTCCAGTAGATGTGGGAAATTTTTTACTTGAAGCTTGTAAGGAACAATTTTGTTCCTTTCTAGATTAAGCTGTGACTTCAAATAGGTATTTTATTTCACTCAGCTATGGTCCAAACTTTAAATCTCTTTTTATGAATTGCTATAAACTAGGTGACGCATGAACAGCATCAATATTTTTTTTGAGTGTAAGGGATATGGTCCTTGTGGGATCTTGAATACTCAGATTTGATATGGTCCTTGTTGTGATGATCTCTATCCATATTTGTGTTAGGATAATGTTGGTGATAATGTTCATGGATATAGCAAGACTCTGGACAGTACTTTGGACATATAAGCATGTGGAGTCTATTTACATTACTGCTTACTGGGTGAATTTAGATAAGAATTATCACCCCTGTTAAAGCAGTGTTAAGTGAATGTCCTACAGAGTAATGGTGTATTATACTCACAAGTCTAGGCCCATTCAACACACAACAGTAAATCATGAAACATAAATTCTGGTTTTCATATGGAAATTTGTCAGCTAGACCATGATTTAAATTTATGCTTACTGACTGTTCAGCCGGACCAATTGTATTTCAGTGTTGACCATGGAATTCCAGTGAGGAGATTTGTTCCTGCTACTCACTTTTGGAGTGAAGTCAAGGTAATTGTATATGCTCACTGACCATCGTTTATTAATTCGTAAGATTATATGGCAGCTTCTAAGTTGGAATCTTAAATTTAAATGGAAGAAAGGAGCAAAAATACTGGAAGGAGCATGCCAGGTATCCCATTCACCTAGAAGTAGTTGCAATTCTAGGTAATGAGATTGCAACTGGCCACAAAGCTGCAACTCCAGCTAAGTTCATGAATGATCACAACCCAATGCATCAGAACCCAATGAGTCCAGCATCCCACTGGATGATATTGAGAACTGGGGTTTTTTGGAGAAACCCAGGTGTCCACACCACACGGAGGTACTAGTTGATTCCAAGGAGTGATGGTGACCCTGGACAACCTAGGAAGGAGAGGAAAGGAGCTGAGGAAGTATGCCCTTGAAGGAGATCACCAGTGCTCTTAAAGAGTTAGCCGGGAGGCGTCAAAGGCAAACAAAATGCAGTTCTGTGAGGCAATTAATGCGGTCACGGAGCTTGACTTGGACCCCTGCCTGTGTGCAAAGGAGTTCTTCACATCCCACAGCCAGCTAGAGTTCTCATTGCTTACAGAGAAAAAGGAAGATAGGGCTCATGTGGTCAAGTATTACTTCGATAGGGCTGCTTGAGTACTTTGGACTTCAAGTCCTCTATTTTTGTATGAACAATGGGTTTCTATACTGGGTGAACTGATGATGGGGAACTTTGTAACTTTGGCCTACTTATGTTTGCAATTATGTTATGCTATTAGTTCTATTTTTAGCTCCACTGTTCTGTTATGCTATTTTCAGGTATCTAGTTTTATTTTATACTTTGTTACAGTTCCATCCATCATTAGAACCTTAGTGAGATACCGAAGAGATTGAACTGACCTGATCTAATTGATGTTATTTTGTTTGTTGAGTGATGTACACATCTGGGATCCAGGAATCTGTGGCATATCAATATAGTGCAGAGTTAATGAAGTACATATTTACTGAGAGATGTTTTGAATCGCTAAGTACATCTTATTCTTGTCTTCTCTTCAAATGGGATGTCTTGATTCTCTAAGCACTTCTACAGTTACAATGGTAATTGTGCCTCACTACTGATAGAAAATGTTGCATAATTTGTTTTCAAACTTTGATCTGCAGGTTGTATTTCTTGTTACATTGAATGGATGATTGGGATTTCAGATTAATGGGCTGATGTCATGATGGTTACCTTATCTTTGTTAGAGTTCTTTTCCATTTGGTTTTAGTTTGTCAGTATTAAAGTTTAGCTAGAAATCATTATTTCCCTTGTTAAATACAAGGTTGTAGTCAACAGAAGTTTCAGATTTGAATTAGAAATTTTGGGTCATGGTTAAGATGCAGGCTCAGTAGTCTAAGTGAGCTTGGTTATGCCTTGTCTCAAGTCATGGTTGGAATAGATTGGCTTTTGGTGGATTAGTTCTGGATGGTTTATTGATGTGATCCTTAATTAGAAACCTGTGATAATTACTTGTGGGTTATTTGTTGTTCCAGGTCTTAATCATAAGCCTGCATAGTGAGTATGTTTAGGTAACTAAGGGGAAATTTGTTTAGTTGGGTAAAGAGTCCTACACTGAGTCTTTTTGTTCTTTATAAACAGCTGTGCTCTTCCATGAATTTACTGAGTTTTTGAAAGAAAATTTGAGTATACATGCTGATGTGTGCCTTGCAAACATCTGATTGGTGTTTAGTCCAGCCAGTCATTGCTGCAACCAGGTGCTATTTCTCCTTGAATTCTTCAGCTTATTCTTCTCACTCATCTTCTTCTTCTAGACATTCCAAAGTACTCCTTTCTCTCTCCTTTCAGATCTTACATCCATTTGTTACTTCTGATTATTCCCTGCAGGGTTTGAGTTTCATTGTTGAAATTCCACTTATTTGGAATGCGTTTGCAACATATATAATCAGTTTCTAGATCTCATCATCAACGCCAGCTATTATTTCTCAGATTTGGAGCTTAGATTGAAAATGAATGTATTTGCTTTCTAGTGAGTGATCTGCAAGATTTCTATGTCAAGACATACCCATTATTTCCGCTATACTCAACCAAGAGAACTATGAACGTTTCTGCTTTATTTTTGTGTAATATAGAAAATCACGAAAAGGGTATAGAAAGTGCATGAGGCTCCCACCACTGTGAGGTATGGCCGGGTCATATTGTACACATTGATTAAGTTAATCTCTCTCGCAATATGGTTTTGTTCAGCCCCTATTTTTTATGTCACTTGCTAGTCAGGAGTGATTCAAGTCCTTAGGGGTTCACCTGCATTCAAAATTCTTGGTGAGACCCACTTGGCTGAAATTAATCTAATGTTTACACTTCCACCAGATCTCGTTTCAGAACTCTACTCGAGTTCTTTTTTAAGTTGATGAGTGCCTTCCATTGGGTTTATGGTTGAACCAAACCAAATTTTTCATCCAAACATGGAGTTCCATGACTCTCCTAGAAAAGACCACCATTACTGAATGCTCCTAACAAAACAAGCCACAACCCCTTTAGATTGGTTGAGTAGGGGACTCATTTCTGAAATTTTATTACCAGTTGAGTTTTTTTTCGGTTTATTCCTAGGAACAACAATATATTTGCTTACTTCCTTGCCTGTGGGGTTCGTCGTTTTCAGCTGAACCGTGTTTGGTAGGGTGTTCCACCGATGTTTGTTGTGAGCTATTCTGCTCTTTCCTCCAGTCTCTTCATCTGCCTTTTTTTCAATTAATTACATATCTCAGCTTTTGACAACCCCCCTCCCCAAAAAAAATAAGCGAACCAAAACAAAACCCATTTCCCTTTCAGACGGATTCGGATAGTATCCTATAGGTTTTCGGACAGATTCTGTCGAATTCGGATGATAATCGGATAGTTATTTTCTTAATTAGATTCTTCTAAATGGGCATGAATATAGATTGAATACAAGTTTTCAACAACCTATTAAATATTTATCTTTTTATTTGTGAGGGCTAGGTTTGAAATTTAAGAATTTAACAATTTTGATAGCTATTTTAGTAAAAAATTTAAAAAAATAGTCACATATCATAAGTAAAATTTATAAAAATAAGAATAATAAATCTAAATAATTAACTTAATCGGACAGATAATATTTGGTAAGAAAGGGGTATACCATATCCGCATCCTATTAATAATCGGACGGATTCGGATACCCCTAAACAGATGCAGATGCGAATTCAGAAACGGGTTTCGGTTATCCATTTACACCCCTATTTCCAGGTTCCACCCCGTCCGTCCATCTTCGGCTGAAACAGAAGAGAAGATCAGTGAACCACCTCAATGGTCCGAGCATGTTAGACCATAACGAGACCAACAGTATAATTGATACCTGTCACGAAGCCCCGGGAGCAAGAAAAAAGTATGAAGAGCAACAACGTCAAAGAATCGACAGACATGACAATGAGAACTCTTGCTTGAAAGGGTAGATGTGAATGACCACAGTGACATCAATCTATACGCTTTTCACACATAGAAAATCAAGCCACCGGTAACTGCTAAACGCAAAAAACAGTATGGCATGTTGACACTGTCGATACCACAATGTCTTCCATGGCACAAAGTGACCCCATGCTTCCTATCAGCCTCATTCCATTTAACTTTTGCAAATCATGGTTAGAAATTAACAATGTGAAACAAGCATCCCTTACAGATGAAAAAATGTAAGTGCAACAGTAACCAACACTCTTCCTTTCAGCAAACTGGGGGCAAGGGGAAAAAAGAAAAAAAGAGGAACAAAAACCTTCCAAGATTTCAAAACATTCTACCAAGTGCTCTCATCATTATTGTTAACGTGCTGCTAATTTTCTACTATTGTACAGAAATTGCAATACCACCCACGAAATGGAAGGGAGTGGGAGGAGCGATTGAATAAAAAGAAAGAGGAAAAAATATGTATGGAGAAGCCCAAAACTAAATTTACAATCACACTTCAACTTCTCTCTTGGGCATAGGTGCTGGTTTCTTCAGCAACCTTTTCCCACACATCTGCCATCTTCTCTGCATAACCGACCTGTAGAACAAACACATCGTTGGCATTGTAATGTTACAAGGAAGAAGAAACTCGCCATTAAATTCAAGAAAAATCAAAGTTGATCCTGTGTTCCACAGGACCTCTGTGAAGCAAATACTGATAGAAAGTGAGAGTTTCCAACAGCAGTTAACCTACAAAATATACACCGTCATCACTAGTATTTAGAGAGGAAAAATGGGAGAATTGATACCTAAATGGCATTCTGCAGCTATCAAGTGTAAATAGAATGATCCCAACTCTCCACACATGTCGCAACAACAGTGGTTGTATCTAGACAAGCTCATCCTATTGGATGGAAGATTAAAATATCCCAACAAGGATATCTAACGATTTCTCTTGATATCCACAGTTGCTTGGACTCTAAACACCAAGGAACCAACAAATCTGGATTTTAAACACCAGAACCAATACCCTTAAAAAGGGAACAGATCAAGATACAAAGCTAAAATTGACCGGTCCCTCTACTCTTCCATCAAAGAAGGTTATAAGTAGATGGCTTGGAAATGAAATCTCTAAATAAAATGAAACTTGGAAAACCTATTAGACTAAGGCACTTGGGACACCTAAGAGAAAAGGCCTCATAACTCAAGTTGGGCAGAATTACATTACCAATTAAACCAAACAGAACCAAAGGCCAGGCAACATAAATAAGGGATATAATATATGTCCATCCCTAACACTGATACTAAGCAGCAGGCCTGCATTAATACCTAATGAATTTATGGATTTAGGCACCAGATTCTGCCCGACCAGCGTAGCCAATACAGATTGCTGCTCTAGGAGTAGGGCAGAACTAGGCTAATCCAGCCCATTCCTTCCAGAGGCCAGTTCAGGTCCTGGTTCAAGTCTTCAATACCCTGGTTTAAACCTCACATGGCCTCAAGTTCATCGAGCTTCACAACAACCATGACTATGAAGTCATCTTGCCAAGTCATAGCCCCTCAAACTATTCGAACAGCCACTAGCTCAGTGGCTTGCCAGTTGAAGTGCATGCTCTCACAAGAATCACAACATCAACTCTCCTGGACACATTCCCGCCACATCCCATCCCTCCCCCCCCAACCCAACCCTCTCTTCCTTTGGTAACTGTACTTGGGTTTCTTCCCTTTGGTGCTTTTAATAATGATTATTTATTCATCCTAAAAAAAATATTCAAATGTCACTAGTGACTAGGTTAACAGTTTCTAATTTTAATTTAGGAAGTTTCTATCCCTTGTCAAGCTATAGATAGGCCCTTTCATTGCAACAAAAGGTTAAGCTTCTAGAAAACCTAAAATTGCAGCCCATGTTGCCACTGCTTATAGAATAGTCCATGTTAAACAACCGAGATAGAGAACCAGGGCTGAGATAGCACATCCTCCAACCCCTTTCTTCTTCTATACTCAATTCGTCCTCTTATCCCTTTTTTATGTTCTTATATTCTATGTAGATAGAACAAGAGAAAAGCTAAGAAATCTCTAGCTATTTAATTTTGTCAACACTAATGCAATTTATCTCCCGCTGGTTTTGAGATCAGCTTTTGCATTACCCCGTTGATGAATGTCACTACATATAGCCTACATCTATAACAAATCTAGCCTCTTTGAAGCACATCCAAGAGAATGTAATTTGAACATTTCTATTGTTTATTGAAGCTGTTTTACATGAAATGTATGATCTGATTACTTTTTATGACCAAATTATTTGTACATTGGGGTAGTCCAATCTTAGTTCATTGCAGCGGTTAGAAACTATGGTCCAAAATCAAACTCCAAGTTGGACTCATTTTTACATAAATCCAATAGTGTCATTGAGCTTAAAAGGACCTAAAATAGACTATATACCAAGTGTCAGCCCAATCCCCCGTCAAAAAACCCCCCACTGAAATGGACATTTGAGTTGGCCCCAAAAAAAAGGCACCAACTTACTGAGATTTCACCCCATCTCAGTTCTCTGGGTGGCAAGTTGGCCTTGAGTTTAACTTTTGAACCATGCACAATAAAAGCATCTTACTTTCTATCTGCCTCTACCACAGGTGTTTCTTCTTTTATGTACTACCACCAAACCCAATGTAGGCATATCTATAGTAGGATCACGAGATTAACCTATTTCCCCAAGGCTTACATAGCAAACGCCTTTTTTCATGCTTCAAATTGCAAAATAGACAGATTACACATGATGTGAGCTTGGAATGAGGGCATCAGCCAAGGGCCAATGCTGCCATGATCTTAGTAAACCAGAACTAATAGGGTTCCAGTTGCCAAGGAGGGAGGGGGTTTTGGGGTCTTGAAGGTCACATGGAGACGGGGGCTTCAAAAGAACAATGCAGGTCTAAAGGCAATTGATATTAATTTCACGAAAAACTGATGGTCAGATTTGGTTTCCTGAACTCATAGGGTTAGTCGAACTTATTTAGGAAACTGAAGTCACAGGGGCCTGAAGGGGATGAGGTGTTGTAACTAGGATTGAACACAGGGTTGATAAGCGGGGAAGTTTCCCTGGTTCCAATCTACTCTGGTGATGGAAAGTCAACATTTCACCTAATTCACATCTTCTCTATTCATCCCATAATGGCAGTATAAATAGAGTATACAACTTTGATTTAAAATAGGAATTTATCTAAAAGAAAACCTAATAAAACTAGGCTTACAAGTACTTTAAAACAAAATACAACAATACCATGTATGAAGTGTGGGAACTGATCCCAAAAGGTGTGGGAACCTCCTAGAACAAATCTAACTAAAAGAACTCATCCCCCCTCCCAACCCACCCAAAACTAAGCCAAAGAAACATGGAGGCCCTTAAACACCCTAAATAACAACAAATATGAAAATACTTCTCTGTCCTTGCTAAAATTGGACCAAAGATACATTTAAATGAACCAGATTGAACCAAGTAACAGACCATTCCCGTAGTTGGCCTAGACACAACTTTTAGGCCAATAAATAGGACCATGACCACAAAAATCTAGGGGTCAAAGGTCCAATACCAATATCCTTCAACCCTAGGTTGAGTTTAAAAGAAAACAATCCAATTCAATGCAAGATCTGCATCAACGTGTTCAATAACTATGCAAAGATCTCAATCTTGAGATATCAACCATATTTTGAAGACGAAGTGACAAATAAAGTCAAGCCCAGTGAAATTATACTCTGATAGTTAGCTTTAACATCTTCAGTAAGTATTCATAAAGCCAAGCTATTGTTGCACCCAAACAAGAGCACGTGTTATTATAAGATGTATATATTTTCCCAAACAAATAACAGTCAGCAACTAAAGCCAGCAAAGGATGAAAATAAATACCTGACCAACTACAAACCCTTTCAACATGGCCAAGAAGTCATTGTGTCTTTCTCTGTCCAACCTTTCAAGCTCAGTCCTGTTGTTTTCCTGCCTCATAACCAAGGATTTAAGTAGCAGAAACAGTATTATCATATCAGACGGATGAATTTAATGTAAGCAATCATATAACAACATACCAGGAGACAAAAGAAAAATACATTGAAGATAAGTGTGAAATGGTGAAGAACACATTGATGTGCTTATGAAACATACAGAATACAGTTTTGAAGCATAAAATATCTTAGCATACAATAAATACATTTATATTAAAACTTAGTGGAAGGATTTGAGTCATTTTTAAACAAGTTCTTTGTGCTGTTTTTTTATATTAAACAAGTTCTTCCAACTCTTGTCTGTTATTTAAGCACTTTATATTCCTGTAACGTATTGAAATCTTGAAGATTAGCGTCACTCTTAATATTAGATGCCTTTATTTAACTCATATCCGCAGGGAGGGAGGCGGAAGAGAGTTTCCAAGGCGTTGAGTTAATATCAGTTCTGTATCTCACTCCAGAGTTTCTGTTTGCATATGAAGTGTAACTAACCTCTACCTGACCATATCAATGTACATAAATTCCCCCTAGGGAGGAAAAACAAAAATATTCTCAGTAATTATTGTATCAATACCCTCCAATACCAGTACAAACGGCCGATATGAAAATCTTGTTCGTAGCATGAGCTTTGTCATAAATAATTCAACCAAGGAAGGATTGGTTTCTTTATCCACGTAAATTTTTAAGTATTCCATAAACAAAACATAGAACTTGGAAGGTAACCACTTCCAAGATGTAAGAAGTATGAAAGAGCACCACCTAAATCATCCAAATAGTGGATACACCTGAGCAAAGTCAACACAACCATAATCCAATCCCCACAAGAAACTCTTTCCAGAGATAAAAAGAGGTAACCCTCAAGAAAAAGTGCAGCAAAACTACAACAAAAGAACACGTCAAAACACTGATGTAGACTGAAGTAAACGAGGGACAGTTCTTCTAGGATCTTATGATTCTTATCAAAACCAAACTTATCCTGAGGTTCAAGTTAGGGTTCCACTGTATTAGGGTTCAGGTATGGAAATCCAGGGCAGCAAGGAATTAGGGTTTAAGATAGGTTTTGGGAATTTAGAACAGCAAAGGAATTAGGGTTTACAATAGGGTTTAGGAATTTTGGGCAGTAAAGGAATTAGGGCTTAGACTAGGGTTTGGTTGGTCCAATAGGGCTGAAATTGGGATGGAAGATCACTAGGGTTGGGGAGATGAGTTCCTAAAGTTTGGGACAGATCTGACAAATTAAATTGGCATCGACCTGAATTTGAATTTTGAGTCTCTAGGAAATCCAAAACTCAAGAATAGAAAGACTGGTATGAGAAGGGGAATGGAATGAAGTGCTGACTTATTACTTACCTTTAACACAAACCTTGCAATGGGGTGTGCGGGAGATGGAAAGAAGTGGAGGCAGGTTACAAGCACTGCAGAGGAGAATCCTTCAAATAGAAACCCTAAGTTGCTTACTCGATGACATGGAGGTCCCTTACCAATGATAAGAAGCTCTAATAACCTTGCTCTTAGGCAGCAACACACACTTCATTAATTATATTCTTCAATACGTCCGCTATTGCATACCTTAGAAGTCTTAGTGAAATTAGGACTTATAAAATAACTTTCCTAGTTATACTCAATACTAATCCAAATTCAAAATAGGACTCGTATAACCAAACTTAAAAGGACTCTTTATCATATCCTACACTGACTTAAACATTACTTAAACTGAAATAAAACATAAAAAGACTATTCTACCCTTGTAACTTAAATTGGTAGAATTTACATAATTAGACCAATTAAACTAAAACAAGAACCTATTTCCGTACTTGACCTAACCACTAAACCTATGGACCTATACAGTAGGCCACAACCACATAAACTTGTTGAACAAAGACCCAACACCCATACAGTAGGCTTTCACTGGTACGGTTATCTTGGTCATGTTGTGAATATCTGTAGTACCATCTCCAGCCTTGTTTTCCTTCTCTTCAAAGACTTGAGGCACACACACCATTTCTTTAAGAAAACAATCTTTAACTTTAAAGGCTTGTAGAGGAGCACTCTCAATTACTTCCATCTCTTCCACTGTATTAGACGTGCTTTCTTTGATCTTGTCTACTTCGATTCCTTTAAGAAGATCTTCGAGGTCAAGGGCATGATGGGTGTCACTTGGAAAATTTTGGGTATCAGCTGTCTTCCACTGTTTCTGCTACAAAGATATTGGGCATTTCTTTTTTTGGATGAATAAATAATTAAATTACCAAAGCCAAAAGGGAGCAAACGAAAGGAACAAAACAACAAGGAACAAAATGGGGGGGGGACCCCAATCAAGAGGGGGCAAGAAAGTAGCTGAGAGACTCCAAGAACTAACAATCAGCCTATTTCTAGGAGAATCTACTACAGGGGGGTGGGGGAGAGAACTCAGTCTCGAACAAACATCAAAGTAGATGGCATTCCAAATCATATCTCTTAAACGGGATTTGGAGGACCATCTTTGCATGTTACACTCCCACCAAAGATGGTGAATAGTGGCGGCAAAGACAAGCTTACCCACAAGGTCACAAGCAGTGGTACCAGCAAAGTTTCTCAGGATCCAATTCCATTCATGTGCAAAACCAAAAGAGCGACGTGATCTGGGCCAAATGGATGCAAGGGCACGGGACCAAACAGAGCGGGAAAAATAGAAAAATAGGTGGTTAATATCCTCTGAACTATTCCAACAAATGGTACAGTTATTGGCGGGAATGTGACGGCTAATGAGAAAAGCTTGGGTAGGCAGGGCAAGGCTAAGGGCTCTCCAAAGAGTAAGTGCATGACGAGGGATGTGGCCTTTAAACCAAACAAGAGGGGACCAAGGGATAGGGGGAGAAGGGGTTCTTAGTAGGTTCCAAGCCGATGCAGTAGAAAAGGGGGTAGAGTGGGGGTGCAGCCAAACAATGCGGTCATCAGAGAGGGGGTAGATGGGGGGGAGGGAGCTCCATACCTAAGTGAGACTAGGGTGGGGGGAGGGGGACCAAGATCCAAAGGAGATGAACGTGGAAAGGGGAGCGGTTTTTGGGATACGGGTGTTATAAACGGTTCTAGGGCCAAGAATAGTGTACAAGATACCCATCGGATGCCAGGGGTCTAGCCAAAAAGAAGTGGAGATACCAGAAGAAACACTGACAGAAATGGCAGGGAGAGCCCGATCACGGAGAATCAAGAGCTTCCTCCAAATCCAGGAGGGGGGCGGAACAGTCCAAGTCGAGTCATTCTTGAGGAGATAGGAATAGACCCAGGAAACCCAAATGGAATCATGTCTAGAGGCAATCTTCCAAATGAGTTTCATGAGACAAGCCATATTCATATCATGGATACGACGAAAGCCGAGACCACCCTCACATTTGGGACGACAAATGGATTTCCAGCTAATAGGATGAAGGAAGCGAGGGGTCTCCTAGCCTTTCCAAAGGAAAACACAGAAAATGGACTCAAGAGAATGGATCATAGTTGTCATGGCAACGAGGCGATGCAAGGCAGTTTAGGCTAATTGAGGCGATGAGTCAACGAGGCGCCCTCCGAGGCGCTTTTGAGGCGGTTGAGGCGTTTTAAGTGAAATTTTTAGTGTACATCTCATTCACTCTAAATCTATCATTTCTTATACAATAAAAAAACTAATATCAGACTACCTCAAGTCATCCAACATACTACATACCACACATAATAGGTCCTAAATAAAAAGTTGCGAGAAGAAAGGAAGAGAAGAAGTTGTTTGTCGCTAGCCATTGCTTGTCAGTGTCGTCACGGGAATGGAAGAGAAGAAGAGAGGAAGAGAGAAAGAGATTAGGGATTAGAGTGAGAGTGAGAGTGTGAGACTTGAGTCAAGAACTTATTCTCTTTCGATTTTGTTTGTTTTTATTTTTATTTTAACATTTGATCACATGTAGAGTCATTATACATATGCATATAGGTTCAAAAAATAGATACTTTACAATCGGAATCTAATAAGTATTTCAATATATGCCTTCGATTAGGCATCTTTCTCATGATTTAAAAAAGGAGGGGGAAAAAAGCGGACGCCTTATTGCCTAAAAATAAGGCGACGCCAATTTGAGGCGTTCCGAAGGAGCCCAGACGCCGAGGCGAGGCTTAGGCGACACCTTGACAACTATGGAATGGATGATAGATTTAGGTAGGGAAAAGATACCACACCAGTAGAGATAGGAGGATTGGAGGACAGAGCGGATAAGCACCATTCTCCCAGCAAATGAAAGTAGCTTACTCTTCCAGAGTTGAAGCTCTTTTGAATATGATCGAGCATGGGGGAGCAATGGTGGCGAGTGAACCTACCAGGGATGAGGGGAAGACCAAGATAGGTCACAGGAAAAGAGCCTGGGCTGAAACCAGAATGTGCCAGGAGGGAGACCCTAGAGAAATCAGAGATACCAGAGAAAAAGATGGTGGATTTCTCAAAGTTGACTCTAAGGCCAGAAAGGGATTCGAAGCGGGAGAGAGTCTCGAGGATAGAAGAGATGGAGGAGTGGTCCACCCTAGAGAAAATCATAAGGTCATCAGCAAAGGCGAGGTGGGTGAGCTTAAGAAAACGACATTTGGGAATGGGAGAAATGAGCATCTAATCAGTTTTGGATTGGATAAGACGGGAAAGCACTTCCAACGCTAAAGTGAAGAGATAGGGGAAAGGGGGCATCCTTGACAAATACCAATGCGCGAGGAGAAGAAACCAGCCGGGGAGCCATTGGTGATGACCGAGAAGTGAGGAGTTGAGATTCAAGTCTCGACCCAATGGACAAAAGGGGGGGGGAGCCCATCGCCGAAAGGACTTCACTAATAAAATCCCATCGAATAGAGTCAAAGGCTTTATGAAGATCAACCTTCATAAGAGCATCCGGGGAGTGGCTAGCTCTATCAAAGCCTCAGACATTCTCAGCACATAGGAGGATATTATCAAAGATGCTCCAACCAGCAATGAAGGCCAACTAGTTGGGGCTGACAAGAGAGGGGATAACCAATTTAAGACGATTGGCCAGGATTTTAGAGATGAATTTGTAGATGAGATTACAGAGAGAAATGGGACGAAAATCAGAGAAAGAAGAGGCACCAGGCTTTTTGGGGATAAGACAGAGAAAGGTGTTGTTGATGGTGGAGAGCTGAGACGGGTTAAGGAAGAAGCTGCAAATTGCATGAATAAGGTCGGGCTCGATGAAATCCCAAGTGGCCAGGAAGAATCCCATACTTAAGCCATCAAGACCAGGGGCCTTGTTGGCTTTGTGGGAACGAATGGCAATGTGGATCTCATCGGGGGAAGGGATAGAGCACAGAGATGGGAGAAGAGAGGGGTCGATGAATTTATTAATAATGGAGGGAAGAAAGGACGGGCGAAGGGGGAGGGAGGGGGGAGAGGAGGTTCGAGAAATAGGAGACGACTTCCTCCTTAATACAGGGCGGGTCTGAGATCCAGGCACCACTGCGCGAAAGGAGGCAAGGCAGGGAATTGAAATTGTGGCAGGCTTTAAGAGAGCGATGGAAGAAAGCGGTGTTGGCGTCTCCAAGCTCAAGCCACTTGACACGGGATTTTTTACGAAGAAAACTCTCTTCAAGGGAGACCAGGGAAGAGAGGTGAAGGGAGAGGGCTTTCTCCTCCTCCGCCAAGGACCGGCAAATAGGATCAGACTAAAGTTGGGATTGGACACTAGAGAGGCTCACCCGACACTCGGAGACCCTAGAAGAAATATTACCAAAGGTAGAGGAGTTCCAAGAACGAAGGGCAATTTTAGTGTTTCAGAGTTTTCAAGCAAAAGCCACAAGAGGGAGAGAGTGACAGTGGACAGGTTGGGACCAGGCAGCTATGATAGTGGGAAGGAAAGAAGGATTAGAAATCCACATATCGAAGAATTTGAACGGTTTGGGCCCAAATGAAGGATGGTCAAGTAGTTTGATATGGCAAGGGGAGTGATCTGAAAGAAGAGGGGTGCCATAAAGGGCATGGCTAGCAGGGAAGAGGGAGCCAAGGGTGGTTGACAAGGAATCTATCAATTTTTTAGGCGATGCGAGCGGAACCAGCTCTACGATTATCCCAGGTGAATCGCTGACCGGACCAACGAAAATCAAAGACGTCCGCATCATTAATCCAAGAAGAGAAATTGTCGACAGTCGCAGGGTCAGGGGGTGGACAATTGTCCAGGTAGTTTTTCATCAAAGAAGTCTTCTTGACTACATTAGTACATCTAGAGGTGGACAAATGACTTCATCTTCAATGTGTTGGTGGCTGGTGTCAAGGATAGCAATTCTTTTCTTTTGAGGACAATCTCTGGCATAGTGTCCTCTCAATCATCTAGGCTGCTGCTGTTGATGTGGGTCTCCCTCGTAGTCTGCCCTAGAAGGACTAGCATTTCATGAAGGAAGTGTGGAGATGGGGGCGGGTGTGAATGGTTTGGTGGGTGGTGGATTTCTCTTGTGGTCAGAAGACTCACAACCCTGATTCTGGTATCTCCTCTGGTCATATCCTCCAAAGAAGTAAGACCTTATGTGCTCTTCTAAAGTCAAACTCTTTTGTTTCTAATTTTACTCCCTGTTATGAAGTCTATATTTATGAAAGAACCGAGATTCTGTTAAATCTATTGCGGCAAGCTGAGATTGCTATTGAAGAGGATCAATTTGTTGTTGATATTGTTGTTAACTAACACTCCAGCAGCTCTAGTATCGAGGTTTTTCATTCTGAAAACTTAAAACCATCAATGCCTCCTCCCCAATCAGCTGCTACCTCTTTTGAGAATCACATCAGCAACTTGTTTCTATTTTTGTTTCATACTCCTATCTTTCTATGGTACATTGCTACTGATTAGTTGGTTAGAATGTCTACACTCGGCCACCTAGTAATTCTTAATTTACCTTCTCATTAGGGAACATCTTTGTATCTCAGCATCAGTCCATTAGTTTGGTCTAAGATTTGGTGACCTTAGCCATACCCTTAAAGAGCCTAAAATCATGGATGTTTGAGACCCATCGGGTGGTTATATGTTTCTAACCTGGATTTCCATCCGACCACAGAAAAAACACACACACTTAACCACAGTCTATGTTCTGCAATAATAAGCCCCGTTAGGCTGCCGTTTGGTGTCTCCCTCTGGTTGGGGTTTTCCCAAACCTTTGTTAGATACTATTAAGGAGGTCAAGGGTGTTTACCCCAATTATTACTAGCTGTTAGCAGCTGTTCACATACTGTACAAAGATCAAAAATAGTGTCTAATCTGACTGTATTTAAGATCCAATGATGGGCTTAAGTCTGATGCAAGTCCACAGGCCTCAAAGAGGAGGTCAGCAGCATTTCAATAGTATAAGTCCTTTACATACTTAGCTTTTTAGTCCAACTTAATTTCTTTAGTCTATCTAATTTTCAGTTGAAGGTAACATTATTGTAATTTCTGTCAACTCCAACTCAAGGGCAGAACAGTCATACTAGCTTAATTGTTTTTTCAGTTGTTAACCTTTAAAGCCTCCATGATTTAGAAGAGCTACCTTAAATGTTCAAAAAAAAGGTCCCAAGTCCAGTAGATGACATACACCCATGAGGTTTTCAAGTCCTTCTCCAAGGAGGATTCCCAATGTAAGGCTATTTAGCCATGTATAAATAACACACACACACACACACACACACACACACCCCCCCCCCCCCCCCCCCGCGCCCCCAAGATGAAAAAAAAAATCAATGGGATGAATAGAACGTCTATATCTGCTAATTGCTATTCAGCTTTGTTATTTCTCTGGGAGGATTGTCAGACCTAAGAACAAGATTAAACTCATACTTTGTCCAATAATACTCAGAAGGCCTGAGATCCTTGGTGAGGCATATCAAAGGTAGTTTTACTAAGTTTTGGGTGAGTACCAACACCCAGTATCCAGCTGTGGCTGTGGATGCAGCCTACACTTTTTATCGATTCCACATCCACACTTGAAGACAAGGTCCTACAACAGGCAAGCTTGAAGACCAACACATTCCCACCCCATTTTTGCCCTTTTACTTTTCTCTTCTTTTTTTTTTCTGGAAGTTTAGACTCCCCAGCAAACCCTAAATTCAAAGTCATAAACATTTTCTTTTAAATCTTAAACCCCATTCCACCCAATTTTTACTCTTCTCTTCATCACTATATCATCCATCCGATTACTGTTTCAATCTAAGCCTTAGCCTTAACATCCCATTTGAGATCACCTGAGACACCCCATATACCCTAACTGAATTGCGCTAGCCCTAACCAATATGTCCCATTGAGCTGGTTTTATTACAAGATCTTCATTATTTGGCCTCCTTCAATTGAAGCTACATCAAAGTCACTTGTGACTTGGCTCTACATTAGATAAGAATGAAGGAAGTCAGGGGCACATCTATTCTTTTCACTTTACAGGTTCTAGTTTATGAAAATGTCTGTGCCTGAAATTGAAGGATTCCATCAAGGCTCTGACATTCGGTATCTATTAATGATTAAGCCAGCAGAAAACTTCCTTTCTTCTTTCGAAAGGAAAGCTAACAATTCTTCAGCATGCTCCTTTTTGAGGGTAAAACTAACAATCCTTTTTTACGCGATTACTATACATTATTTACGTACTTAAGACTATCTTAAAGATTGGCAAAATCCAATCAAGCTAGTGGCAGGAAATTATGATTTTTTTTTTCTTAAAAACGATGCATCACCAATAGGGCGCCACTTAGGCGATGCCATGACTACTATGTTATAGACTGGTGATACTCCTAAAGGAATGTAATCGAACTACAACTACCAAAATCCAACATATTAGTAAATTATTAAGTTACTCATCAAATGGTCGTTGTTCACATCATTATCCTAAAAAGGATACTATACAGTAGAAATTCTTCAGAATTCTTAACCATCAATATCCATTTGTCTACAACGAACATGATATGGCTCAGATTTAGACTTATAGATTCCTTATCAAACATGAGAAATATAATCTTTACCTTTATGCGTTCATATTCTTTAACAGCAACAAATTTAGCATCCTCTGTCGCTTTTATTGTTTCTTTCAACTCTTCGATTTTGCGAATTCTAGATTTGTCGCCACCAAATATTTTGGATGATGCAGCTTCAAGTTTTTCAGCTTTTGAATGCAAGGACGAAAGTTCCGAGAGTAGAGTCTGTACTGTTAACAAAGCACTCGAGCGGTCTGAGAACGCACCATGGACAGCCAACATTAATCCAAGATATTCATGTAGGGTATCCTGCAAAATTTGCAATTGCAATGCTTAAGTGTAACATTACCAAATCTAGAAGATCCCTCAACTAAAACTACTTCTTGTGCTAAACATTCAAGATACCAAATGAGAAACAACCAAACAATGCTTGTCTCAGATGATCCACTTTAAAGATGCTTCCCTTTAATGAGAACACAGTTTTAATCCAAGAAAAAAAAGGTACTTAATACTTAAACATGGTTTTTTTTACTCACAATTATGTCATTGTAGTTGTAACCATCCGAAATTTGAGCATCAAGATTATATATTTTGAACATCCCAACGTCTACAATGCCATCACCAAATCGCTAACAAGACAATCATAACTTACCAGATGTTTAACCGTTTGAGCATTTGATACCCGGTAGACTCTGCTAGCTTTGACGGCAGCTGTTGCAAAACGTTTCATATCAGCAGCTCTAACTCTCTGAGAATTGTACACAGCCTGCTCCGTTTCAAATTTAGTTAGCTTGACGAAAGCTAAACCTAATTCTCCCATTGTCTCTGCGATATCCTGCTGAGCTTTGACAAGTGATTCAGCCTGCAAATTTCATTAGTGAAAATATCACGTGAAAATCTGTCTGGGAAGACTACTTAATGGAAAAATATACAATCACTTCTGGTGGTACAATAAACAGGATGAAGGAACAACATAAGTTAATTACCTGCTGCGATGCATTGCTGAGGTTGTGCTCGAGATCCTGAAGCTTCTCTTTCTTTTCTAAGAACTCCTTATCTTCTTCAACCACAGCTGGTTTCGAGCCAACCCAATCGTTAGAGACCGATTGCTTCAATTCCTTAAAGATCCTGAGTAGATCCCTCCCCCCTTTAGCAGGTTGGACTACCTCATGCGGAGCAACGGCATTCGATTCCCCAAACAACTGCTTGGGAAGGTTCACCGCACCATCCAGCATCCTCGAGGCCACGTCTGTAGTCGTGGGCAGAGGAAGCTTTCCCCTGGCCTGCAAGAACACCTTCAGTTCCTCGCTCTTCTTGATCGCCGGATGCGCTGTCAATCTGCAAAGATATTTCTCCAAAGCAAGACGCCTCTGTTCCACAAATTCCTGCTTTTGCATGACCTGACTCTCAACTACGCTCTTATCCGGCCGTGGCGGAATAAAGATCCCTCTGTAGGACTCCGACAACCGATCCGCCAAGGTCACCACATCTCTGAATCGCCTTCGAACACTGAATTCGGTTCCACCAAAGTCCGGCATGTTGGTTTTCGTCGTGATCAGATACGTCACATACGTGTTTCCACCAGGAACTATTGAATTGGAAGTTTCCTGCTCTTTCACAGGATTAGAAACCGAGATCTTCAAATACTCAGAACTCGACGATGCAGACCTCGACAAAATCCCTGATTTAACCGAGTCCGGGGTAAAACTTTCTTCGATGCCGTTTGAATCACCGTCTTCCTCGACCAATGGACTGAATACAACATCTGCGTAAGATGGCTGCGAATTATCAGATAAATTAGGATTTCGAATGTCTCTAACTCGCGGTGAAGGCGAGAGCAAGGGATCATCGCCTGCTGCGACTGCGACCGCGACTGTTGGCGGCGATAAGGGGTGGTGTGAATCACCCAAGGAGGTCATGGTGCTGTGGTAATTGGCGAAAGATTTCCCGTTCGATGGCTCGTCAAGGATGAGACTCTCCATTTCTTCTCGAGACGCGAAAAGATGAGCTTCTTCGTAGCCCTGGTTATCAGAGCCCATCATCTTAATCTTAATTCAGTTGCAAAATCAAACAACTATTGATGCTCAATACCTAAGTCTAAAAGGAATAAACAATCTAAGAGTGGAAAAAGGAAACACAAAATTATTAGTACTGTACAGATTCGTCTTCCATAGCATGAGAAACAAGGGAAGATCAACACAAATAAAGGGTAAATCGACCCGGAAAACTGCAAAAGTTAATGATCGAAGCTTCTTTGCTCCAGAACACTGTTGCCTGTTGCAAGAAGCAATTGAAAAAGAAGACGAAGACGACGAACAACAGAAATTAACACAGAAAGGAAGATTGAATCATGTCTGAAGTATCAGAAAGGCTCAGCGATGAAGCTGCACGTGTGTTTTCGGGCATGAGAAGGCAAGTAAAATGAATCAGAAGGACAACCAACGAACCCCATTTGGAAGTAAACGAAACAAAAGCAAACAGAACCCAGAAAGATAAACTGACAGTTTAGGTTATAATTATGATTAAGTAAATTAAAAAATGGGATTAGTGTAAAACACATAATTAGTGGTTTATTATTGAATCTACGGTCTGAGAAAGATGTGAACGGTGAAATCAATCAGGACCGTTCAAATCTTACTTTTTCTATAAAATCGGGAACCTCGGGTTCCTGATTAGTTGGAACTTGCAAACTTCGTGATGCGCATTCATGTTGAACAACCGGTCCAGTGGACCGCAGATTGAACCGAATCGGTCTAATCCTTAAAACACAACACTCGGTTACCCGATCTAGCGATTCTTGACACGTTTCAGATAAATCCTTTGTGTCAAATCAGCAGTTATCAAATATGGATCCGGATTCACCGGTTTAAGATTTTTGAGATTTATCTGGTCTATTTTTGGCAAAGAAATGGACCATCTATTTCTCTCTAGACGAAGGACATATGTCCCTAATCGCATCTAAAGATTCAGATTAAATTAAAATAAAAAAACTTTATATCTTCTAAATCTTACCTCAATCTTTCTTTGAACGTAACTGATGGACATGTGTCCTTTAAACAAAGAGAAATTAATGATTCATTTTTTTTGTCAGAAATGGACTTGATAAAATTTATTTTACCACATGAATTTTTGTATTTAAAAACTGAAAACTTTGAATTAATTGAGTTGAGAATGAATTTATCAAAACTGGGGAAATTTGGGAAAATTCATTGATGTCAGTGATTAGATCCAATCCCATGCCACAAAAGGCACGACAACACTCTTTGTCCTTGTACTGTCACTTGTCATGGTTTTAGTATTTAAAGATTTTTATGGATTCAATATAATCCATGTGAAAATGCTGGTCAAAATGAGAAGAATGTTTTTTTGCTTACTGAATTTGGAAAAATTGATTTTGTTTGGTTGTAAGCTGCTGAGAATGAAATAATGACTCTCTCGACTCCATACGAATCTAACACCTTTGTATAATAAAATGAACACATATACACAACATAACTAGTAGTACTTCTAATCATGGTAAAAAATTCGAGGGAAACTCAAGTTTCGACCTGGTGAAAATGGGAAACTTAGGTGGAAACTTGGGAAATTTCAAGGAAACCGAGGACTTTTTCGCACAAGTTTCGACATCAAGTTTCGACAGGTTTTAGAGACTATTTTGGGGTGGGATTCTGTATTTAAGCTAATTAGTGTATAAAGAACACATTGGCACATGCATTTTAGTAAAAAAATCAATGTAAATATGTCTTTTAAATTACATAACATTAATGTAAAGATGACCGAAAAGTACACAATAAAGTTAACTATACTTAAGCAAATAAGCATAACATTCAACATGAACATATTAACTTCTAAGCTCTAACTTCTAACTTTTAAGTTCAATTCGAAATATCAAATAAACTCTTAAACATCAGATACAATGTAACTAGTAATAAAAATAAAATGGGAAGTACAACTCACTAAGTCAGTGCCAATAGGAGTGCCTCGGCGGATCCATCCCATGACTTGAGTAGTACTGTGCTTGTGACATCCTCTCCTCTGACCAACGGACATAGACATCCCATGACATGTGATGCCTATGGTTGTCGAGGTAATCGACAACTGCAGCTCTATAGGTCTGGTCATCAACATGCATAAGATATCCGATCTGAGGGAATGCACAATAAGGATAGGGAAGTCCTTCTTGATGAATCTCAGGGGGTATGGGTTGGGGTTGCACCCCGAAGATCTGCTCCACAAACATCTGTGCCCCCGAATCAGCATCCATATAAGTTGCACCCCTATGCACATATATCGTCCTCCCATCAGACGCTGGATAATACATCCTACCCTGTTCCACTTCCACTACTGTATGTCCTCCATAATCCTGAGGAAACCCCTGACCATAAGATGCACTACTATAAGCCCCAGAAGAAGATGCAGCACCGCTCTCGTACGAGTAGGGATCAGCTGTTGCCGGTATCCGGTATCCGACAGTGGAGCCTCTTGACTCATCTAGACTCATAGATCCTATGGAGCCTGCCAAGCTATTCACTTCAATGGGATTGTAAGACCCGTACGATGAAGTGTCATCCTCATACCCATGTCCATGGTGCTTCCCTTTCCCTTTCCCCTTCCGACTGCAAGTGGAACTATGACCTGCACCGTGGTCGACATCCTGGGTAGCATGGGTGAATTGACTCTCCCCCGTGAACCTTAATGGCCCTCCATGTCCCTGACTCTCAATTGCTGGCTCTGGTGGTGGTGGTGGTGGTCTCTCCTGTGGTTCAGCTGAATCCTGATCAGCTGGCCCGTCACCACCATCATCATCATCACCACCACCACCATCATTATCATCATCATCATCATCACTCCCACTGTCATTCCCACTAGGGCCACTACCAAGTCCATCATCATCATCATCGCTGCATCATCCCGTGCCTCGACTAGCGGGTGGCCGAGTAATATCATCATCATCATCGACCATATAATATTATCCTCACCGACCTTTGGATGCACCAGGGTGTGGTACAAAGGGACGGTTAGGCTCGGTGTGCACTCTCCCCTCTGTGGCCAAGAACTCATTAACATCAGCTCCCATCTCTCGTGCAATTTGACTGCTGGGTCGACCTCCCGCCTCATCCAATAATGGCTCTCTAACCCACTCAAATAGGGGGTACTCCTCCTCATCATCATCTATGGCAAAGATGTCAGCCAACTCAATCTTGTCCCCATTACCTTGCTCTTGACCTAACCTAATGTGCTCCTCTCTCAACCTCATATTATAATGAACATATACAAGATCCTCCAGCCGCTTCACCCCCAAACGGTTCCGCCTCTTAGAATGTATCGATTGAATGTGCTCCGATTACGCTCGCAGCCGGTGGCGAAGATGTCCGGGAGAGCACTCTAACCGCAATCTTAATCAAGTACTCCGAGTCTAACCCGATGTGCAGCCACCACTCACTGCAAGAAACATAACCAACCTAATTAATAATAGTAAAAATAAATTGTGTCAAAAACTCAAATTGAGCATCTAAGACTTAGACTAACCGACTAAGTGACTAACCAGGAGTGGTGTTCTCCCTAGCTCTGAATAGTGATCGAGCGACCATAGCTACCAAGTAGCATCTCTAAAAGCCTTTAACTGCGATAAATAATTACAAAGTTAGTAATAAGAAACAAGTATTTAGCCTAATTCTTAAGTACTAGACTACTAGTCATCTCACAAGTCACAACTCACAGTCTTACCTCATTATTAATTAATGCTTGTTTTGTCGCATCCGGTTCCAACCTTTCCACTACTTCATGGACTGCCCGGATCAAATCTGTCCTCATCCCAAGTTCTTTACTTGTAGTGGTACATGGGGTTCAAATAATAGGCTATCAAACAAGCCAACAAATGAGATGGTAAGAAACTATAAAACTACATAATAAGTATTACGTTATTAACAATTAAGTATTTAAGTAATAACTTGAAAATTTTAATAACTTTCAACTCACCAGCCAAATGCAATGGATGTTTCAACTGCCTTTCCCACCTTTCTTGGATGATGTTAAGGAATTTCTGGTTGCCCCTAGGATAGACTTTCTTAACCATCTCCTTCATCATCTCAACCGCAGCCCATATATGTGGTAAAGTTGGTTTCCTTTGTTGATCTACCAACTTCAAGACTGTCACCACAGGGGTCTAGAAGCTTGATAACAACTCTTAGATTTGCCCGAAGCTATCATTGGATATGGTAGCCTCGTGCTCGCTCTCCCCGCCGGTGATTCTGATTGGGGCCAAGCAAACCAGTCTTCAGATGCAAACATAGCACGTAGTTGGGCTTTCTTCTTCTGAAAACTCTTCAAGGAAATCCAATTTGTGGCAAATCTTGTGACCCCAGGCCTCACCAAATCACCACCACATGTCCTCCTCAACATATCCAAAGCAAATCCATGGTTATATACGAATGTGGTCACATTTCGAGCCCGCTGAACCACATTCTTCACAAATTTGACTTCCCCCATGTCTTTTAGCATCAAATCAATACAATGTGCCGCACAAGGAGTCCAAAAGAGCCTATACCTGGGATCCTCCATCAACTTCATCCCAGCCTTCTTGAAATTGGCGCCATTATCAGTCACAACTTGCACCACGTGCTCGACTCCAACCTCTTTCACCACATTCTTCAACAACCCATATATGTATTTTGCATCCTTCTTGTGACCGGATGCATCAACGACTTGAGGAACACCGTCCTCCCATCACAATTCAACATAAAATTGATGATAGACTGTCTAGTGGGACCAGTCCAACCATCACACATCACTTGTCACCCCATAGTGCATCCACATTGGCTTAAGGCCATCAATGTAGGCTTTCAACTCTTCCTTATGCCGTGGGAGATATACATTATATATCTCATATGGGGTTGGCCCAACCACCCCACGTCCAGCACCACTGATCTCATCCACCATCGCCGTATAATAAGGCCCCTGTGCAAGCATTTGCCGGAACACCGTGATATAATGCCCACTTAGAAAAGGCCATCCCCACCTTGTCCTTCACATTACCCCACATATGCTTTAATTTCTTCTGTTTTGACTGTGGCCTCGCAAACAAGTCAGGATCAGTGCGTAGTATCTGCACATCAGGATCGGCCTCAATGGGTCTAGAAGCAGTAGATGTGGCACTAGGTCGTGATCGTGGGGCCCATGGTAATGGAACTGACTCTCTCGGTACTGCGGCTCCTCCTCATACCGGAGCCGCCTCCACTTGCCCTCCCAACATCCGGATCTCCGGATGACCCCGCACCCACGGCTCTCTGTGTCCTCCTGATCTCATCGAGTCTATAAGACTCCCTACTCATCCTGAGTACTCTCTCCATCTCTGCCTCTGGGGATGATGCATCAGCTGGATCTGGATCCACATTTGTCTCTCCCACCTCCACCTCCTCTATGCATGCTGCCTCGAACTGATCCCTCTTTGCTTTCTTTTGTGCCCTCTTCTCTTGCCCTCCTTTCACATACTTTGCCATTGCCACTTTAACTTCATAAGGGACATTGGGGCATCCAACCACATTGCGGTCCCCTCCCGCTAGATGGATCTTTAGTCTAGTGGCCCCACCCGATCCAATCTTTTTCAAACAATATTTACACTCGACTTTTTCCTATCATCTCGTCGAGGCTTACCATGCTTTGCCAAGCTATGTCGGACATTGTGTTTCTATCTGAATCTCCAACTCAAAACTCAAAAGCTTGTGCCCGAATCGAATTCCGATACAAACATACATAATATTTAATAATCACCGTTAAAAACTTAAAATAGAAACCCAACAGTCCAACACTTAAATTTTAATCAAAGCATTAATACTTTAACTGTTTAACATCTAAATACAAAAACTAAGAAAGATTCTTCAATTTAAGCTTGCACTATAATGGAACAAGTGAACAACAATAGAGAAGAGAGAACAAGATAATGGCATATTTCATTAACAAGTTATGTACCAAAATTTCTGGATCAAAATTCAGACATCCAACATTGAACATTCCAACTTGAACATATTCTCTGTAAGTCTCTATTAAGCATGCTAAACAGCTAAAGATTTAATTTTTTTAAAGCTTGTAAATGGAATACATCTATTAAGCATGCTAAACACTAAAGATTTAATTTTTTTAAAGTTTGTAAATGGAATACATCTATTAAGCATGCTAAACAACTAAAGATTTAATTTTTTTAAAGTCTGTAAATGGAATACATCTATTAAGCATGCTAAACAACTAAAGATTTAATTTTTTTAAAACTGTAAATGGAATACATGAGCCAACTTGCAGCAAGACTCGATGCTGAAAACACAAGAATTTCAAGGGGAAAGAAGAGAAGCAAGGAAATGAAGCTAAAAACCCAAGGAAATGAAGCTAAAAGCAAGGAAACTACTGTTCACTAAACCATTCAAAGCTAGGTTACCTTCCAATAGAGCTTCAAACTTTGAAATAATCCACCAACAAGTGCCGATTTCACCAAAGGAGTGCTTGAATCTACTTGAAATCATGCAAAACCATGAAAAAAGGTCGAAAAATGGTCGAAAAATGGTCGAAACCTCGTGTCGAAACTCTTTGCCTCCGCCTGCGTTTCCCGATCGAAACTCTGGTTTCCCAGAGTTTCGATCGAAGATGGCGACTTTTTATAACATTGAACCGGCTGGTTCAGCCGGTTCACTTAAACAAAAAACCAAGTTTCGAGTTTCGATCGAAATTTCGAGGGTTTCGATCGAAACCCTCGAATTTTCGCAAGTTTTCCCAGCCGTTTCAGACTGGCTCACCCATATTTCGACCCAATAGGGAAATTTCGAGGGGACCGAAACCAATTTCGCATGTTTCGACCGAGTTTTTTTCCATGCTTCTAATACAATTTACAACAGGCATTTTATCATTTTTTACCACACTCTTTGTCCTTAGGGTTGCAAGAGGGCCGGGCTGGGGAGTTGGGCTTTTGCAATCCCGAGCCCAACCCTATATGTTCTAATCTGAGTTCATTTTCCCCCTGACCCTAGTTCGGGGCCAATGAATATTGTCCCTAACCCTAAGCCCTACAGGGCCAAGCCAAGCACATTCCCACCCTAATTGGACCAGGTCCAATGGGTTGGCCCTGACCCTAATTGGCCCTATCCCTAGCCCTGATTGATCATATCTTGGCCCTGACCTTAATTGGCCTTGTCCCTAACCTTAATTGGCCTTGTCCCTAACCTTAATTGGTCATATCCTTGTACCTAAAATAACAAATATAAATGGAATAATTACTGTTGCCTCCTTGTAGTTTGATTTTATTACTAATAAAACTCTGTTCTTTACAAAATTACTGTTGCCCCCCTTCCTTATAACGGTGTAAGTAGACGTTAAGTTTGAATATGTAATATCTAATTTGCCCCTCATTAAAATTAATAAATCAAAAGACGATGCTACCCCATTTATAAAAACCAGATTAAATGTCAATTTTATTTCAAACTTAATTTATTTGGAATTAATGAAATGGGCAAAATCCAAATTCACCTTCACTAATCTACATTTATTTTGAATTAAAGAAATGGGCAAAACCCAAATCTGATTTGGGTTCCCACTTTCACTAAACTTCATTTATTTTGAATTCATTTATTTTGAATTAAAGAAATGAGCAAAATCCAAATCCAATTTGGTTTCCCACGTTTACTAAACTTCATTTATTTTGAAAATATTTGAGATGATATTCAGTTTCCAATTTGACTTGAATTCGACTTTCCTTCCTCTTCGGTTTCTATTTGAGTTTTATTCAATCATTCTTTCTTTATTTGGTGGTTTTTTTGAATAAAACGGAATATAATTACTTTTTTCTCCACAATTAATTAAGGGTACTATTGTATCTTGATAAAAGGGTAAATAAATAAGTATAAAAATAAGTATAATGGTATTTTGGGGGTTTTTGATAAAATATAAAGATACTACATCATCAGTATACTAACGAAACTTAAGGCAATAGTAATTGTAGACAAAGTTAAAGGTTGGATTAGTAATTTTGAAAAGCACATGTGATACAATAGTAATAAAATCAAAGTACAGAGGGGCAATAGTAATTATCCCAATATAAATTCATAAAAGTATCAAAAGTAAACTAAAAAATAAAATTCATAGAAATATAAGATGATTCAAGCTCCTACAAAATGAGAAAATAGTCAATAAGTTGATAGTGTTACTTTAAACATAAATAAATTCACACTCAATAATTCTATATTGAGCTCTGAAAGTCTCTCATTGCTTTGGTGTTGGAAATTGAAAACTCTCTGTTAAAACGTTGTTGAGGAATTTGCAAAAACACTTGAACGCTTGTTCTCACAATACTTCTTTTGAGTTGAAACGTACCAGAGGTACTTTCTTTAAGGTATTTAAACACCCCAATTTGTGCAATACGGGTTCTACAGTGTCTTCACCCCAAAATCAGTCAGCCCAACATTTAAGGTTGCACCCCGGAAAGGTTACTTAAGGTGTATCAGGTTATGTTCACTGTTTAACAGAACAACAACAGGGAGAGAGAGAAAGAAAGAGGATGAGAAAAATTCAATATCAAGAATGAACACGAAAATGGGTTTATATAGAGCCCCAAAGGTTGTGGGTGAAAGGGTAAGGTCACCTCTCTTTGTGAGGCTACCTTTCAGCTCAACTTCCTTCAGGAAGGTACCTATCCAACTGATATCCTTGCAGGAGAGTGCCTCTCTAATGGCATCTACACGTTTTCACCCAGCAGTGGGCTTTTCATAATAGAGCCCATGACAAAATGGGCCTTCCGGATCAAGGCCCACGACCCAAGTCCCAAGTCATATAGATATATTAACAAATTAATAATACATGGGCCCTTACCATATATAAACCATATAATCAGATCCACTCAACCCGATGTGGGACTAAATAAAACCATGGATAAAATACACGATTAAAACATAAATTTATATAAAATAACATTAATAAGTTTTAAACATATTTACAACACTCTCCCATTACTTTGGTGATGAAAATTGAAAACATATCTCATTGATATCCTTATTCAACAAAAAAAAATTCATATTCAAAACCTTGTTAACAAGTAAATCAACGATAATTTAAATTGATTTTTTTTTTTTTTTTTTTGTAGTTAAAGAAAATGATATTTTAGTTAACAACTATCTGTTCTTAATAAGTTTTTGTGAAATATCACATTAAAGGCAAAAGAAATATGTCAATATTCATGATGAGAAGTTGGGGTGTAGATTTGTTAGATATTAATTCTCTATACACTAGTTTTTATTATTCATAATATATTATCTCACCTTAGTCCAAAAACAAAAAAATCAATGTTTTTTGAGAACTAAAAATGACTTAAAAAATAATATAAAAAGTGAACAGACTATGATCAAAATGATTGAAGGTCAAAATCGAGACTAAAAGTTTTTTTAGGCACAAAGGGGCTTTATTAAGTTGGGGGATGGGATATTAATATCTCTCAACGAGATTCGAACCATCAACCTTTTCACTAAGAAGTGTTAGTTTCAACCACTAGAACAAATCTGCGTTGGCCAAGATTTATAGTTATATCAATGTTAATATGAAGATTACGCTAAAAATCTAGTACATGGTTAGGGTCAAATTAACATTAAGACTAGAGCCAAAATTTGGGTCAAGATCAGGCTAAAGTCAGATGGGTGCTTACTACATTGGGAATGAGAATATAATTTATTTTTATTAATTTTCTACAAAACATGATCATGTTTATAAAAGTTGACACATGTCAAGTATTCACCTATGTGGATTAGAATTAATTCATCTCCATATGGGTAGAGGGTCTAGACTCAAATCAGTGCCAAAATCATGGGCCTAAATCAGGGCCAAGATCATGGCTAGAATCAGGGCCAATATTATGGTAAAAAATCAGGCCAAAATCAAGGATGGATCGGGACAGGCTGGGCGGGGTAGAGAGTAATTACAGGCCCTCCCTTAATTGGGCCTAGTTCAGGGCCAGAATATTTTGGCCCTAACCCGCCCTTAGGGCCAAAATCTTTAGCCCAAGCCCTATTCGAGCTTAGCGCAGGTCAGGGCCGCCAGGGCCAAACTTGCACCCCTATTTGTCCTTGCACTGTCATTTGTCATGGTTATAATATTTAACGGCTTTTATGGATCCAATATAATCCATGTGAAAATGAAAATGAGAGTGATTTTTTTTTTCTTATTGAATTTGGAAACAATTGATTTTGTTTGATTGTAAGTTGTTGAGAATGAAAGAATGACTCTTGATTCCATATGAGTCTAACACCTTTGGACAATAAAAGAAATACATATACACAACACAACTAGTAGTATTTCTAATACAATTTCCAGTAGTATTTATAGTACAATTTCAAGTAGGCCTTTTATCATTTTTTATTTTTCATGCATGAATTCCTTAGTCTCGATTTATGTTGTAACTAATCTCGTCACGTAAATATTTCCTTCGTGTATTGGAACGTATCATCGTTATACTAAAAATGGTTGAGACCTTCAAATTCATTCGTCTTCCATCGATCTTCCTTCTTACATGGATCATTCTTTGTCTCGATTTATGCTTAAATGAATCCTATTGCATACATTCATTCTAGTGCCGAAATGAATCACCATTGTACTAAGGAGAATTGAGACCGTTCAATTCCTCCACCTTTCCATTGATTTTCCTTTGCATGATCTTCTTCCTATGTCATGATTTATGTTAGAATAGATTTTACCGCATAAACATTCTATTCATGTACCAAAACGAATTGCCATCATATTAAAGAAGGTTGAGACATTCTACATCATTCACCCATCTCTTCTTATTACCAGAATCTTTTGAATGTTTTATTATCTCAACTCAAGGTAGAACATTTTTCGTCGGAAAAGTATACCCTCTCAATGTATCAGAATGTATCATCATCATACAAATGAAGGTTGAGATTTCATTACCCTTATCATGGCTATTTATTTATTTATTTTTATTACATAATTGATTTTAGTTTGACATGATGCTACAATCATCTAATCTCATTTGTCATCTTTTAGCCTTATGGGCTTATTATATGAGATATTCATCAAAGTTCCTCTACTATTTCTAGTAAGTCTATCAATCATCTATATAATTTAAGGTCAGTAATATAACATTATCATTTTCTTTTCATTGTCATAACTTTGTTATAATCATGTCATACCATTTTATAATCATATCAATGTCGTTTTATACCATAAGCATAATATATTTATGTCATTTTCACTCCATAGACATAACCATGTTGTTACTATTTCATTTTCAATCTGTAACATAATCATGTCGTAATTATATCGTTTTATTTTTTAATCATAATCATGCCACTATCATGGCATCATCATAAACTTACCATTTTTGTTCCATATACGAAACATATTACTTACATTTTATAAGCATATAGCTATAGTATGTATATTTCACTAGCATAATTCTTATATTTCTTTTTCTTAGGCATAACCATTACATTCTATTATATAGACGTAACTATGTCATATCATTTATATGCTATGATGAATTCATGTCTTATAACATAATTATATCATGTCGTTTATATTCCTTATACATAATTATAACATTTATTGTTCCATAAACTTAATTATATCATACTATTTAATTTATTAAATACAATAACATCATTTTTCATTCCATAACATAAGTAAGTCAATCATATGTATTTAACATTGAAATAATCATCGTAATATAAAGTCATAAATCACACAAGGTTCATTGTTACCCAATTATAATATATTAAGGGTAAGAATTCACTTATCTATTATTTCTAAGTGCATTCTTTTTTCTCAAGGGTTGTTCACAATTCGATCATAACCTAATTTGATACTTTAACAATGTCAATATAACTTATACTCAAATTGTTCCTTCTATTGTACAGGGTAGAGTTTTCGAATCTCCTATGATTAAATTTCAATATCTATCCTTGCAATGCTTTGTTTCAATGAATTTTAGTCATCTAATAGAATGGCATCCATTCATTAGGTGTAATATCACTATAACTGATTAATTCAACTGAGTCTTATGTTTGGATCCTACACTTGTTAATCAGATTCCTGATCTAGGCAAATTTCAGTCCAATCATTAGGGTTTTTATTTGTATAGCCTCATTAAGGCTTGACTAGGTTGTATTAATTAATTATAGTAAATTCATGTACTCAATCAAGTTGAATAAATTTTATCATCAAGTGTATATTTTCTATATGTGTATATGATATTGCTGAATCATATATTCAAATTAGAATTTTTTTCTAGATTAAACTCCAAATTTAGGGATTTCACTTATATTTTCTTTTGCTTTCCAAATTCTCTCTCTTCCCTCTTTATTTTTCACTTTTCATATTTTTCTCAACATGGAGAGGTGGGAGGTGATGGCAGCGGGATGAGATGAGATATCAACCCCGTTGTATATATATATATACACACATACATATTATTAAACTCACATGTAAATGCAAGTGATGATTGGTGGTATTTCATATAAAATTAAATATGAATTTTTTTCAAATATTTAGTTACATTCTGGAAAACAAACTTATTAATCTATTTAATATATGTATTTATACATCATGTAGAATTTTGAAATCTTGGACCACACAAAATTAATAAGTGTATGTGCGAAAACAATAGTTGAACTATATTCATTATTGTCAAATGATGAAAATATAAATTTAGCTTGTAAAACAAAGTGAAGTTAAAAAATTATTTAACATTGACAAACAAGGAGTAATTGGTCAAATGTAGCAACATATACAGTGGGAAATATTGTGAATTTATTTTTTTCATTTATTAAAAAAAAAAAAAAAAAAAAAAAAAAGAAAAGAAAAGAAAAGAGACAATGAGTAATTGGTCACGTGACATATCTTGGCATGGACGATAGAGAGTTCCTAAACATCTCAGATTCTACCTGTTGAGTTTTTCCACACCCCAACACACTCTAATTTAAGATTTTAATAGTAAAAAGGAAATTGATTTCAGAGAAAGCATTGAAATTGATTTTGTAATACATTTCCAACACACTCTAATTTAAGATTTAATTAGTAAAAAGAAAATTGATTTTGTAATACATTTCCACCAAAACTATTTCTATTTTGGTATCCCACGAGCTTTCAAAGCTAGACTAAAAAGGTTTCATAATAATGTGCATCCTTACTTTAAGAGTGACTTGTGAATAATTCGGTAGTTTAACCATTATCTCCATCATCGTTGGTTTGGCTGCAAATATCAATAAACAAATCATTATTTTCTTGTAGATTAACATGTTCAATTAACCACTGGATTTGAATCACTACAAAAAAAAAGTGATATTTGGTGACAGTTTTTGCTAATGGTTACAAATATTGTTGCAAAAGACGATATTCAACGACAATTTATAGAAACCCATCAGGGAAAGTAGAAATATGGCGACACGATTATATTGCGTGGGGAAATACTAATATTCGGCTAGGGAATATGTGGATTTTTGGCTACGGTTGCGTTTATCCATCGGGGAATATATAGAGTTCCGGCAACAATTATTGGGAAGTGTCAGGGAAATACATGTCTATTACTTGATTTTTAACCCTAAGGCCCAAAACCCCTTTCCTGCAACGGGATTCCCGCTTCTGTAAAATTTTCCCGTTTTTGAGAAACTCACTCCCCAAAACGCAAAACCTAACTCACTCACAATCCTTTTTCTCTCTCTTTGTTGATGTCTCTTTTGCACGAAGAGTCCCTATTGATATAACCTTCGTCTCCTTCCTTTCTCCCTCCTTTTCCTGTATGGCGATTAGTTGCAAAACCCTTTTCTTCTTTCTTTTCTACACAACAACCACTTGCTGCAAATATTTCTTCTTTTTCTTCTTTATTACAGCAGAAGCAACCTCTCCCCTGTTATTTAATTTGTTACCTATGTTTTCTTCATTTGCAGTTAAGCGAAAAAAATGGGGGAAAATGGTTATCATTCATTTGCAGTTGTTCTTGACAATAAGCAGATATTTTTTTTCCTCTTTTCCTTAATTCTTATATCAACAGGCATTGATATTGATCTGATTTTGTTAAATTTATATTTGTTTGCTCACTTATTGCACATATTGCTGCCCATTAACCCACCCTAAATCTTTCTACCATTAATTAATTTTTTCCTATACCTTTGGTAGGCTTTAGTACAACTATGATTATATATTTTTTCTCGCTAATTGCTTATTTTTTGTATTAGTTATATGATCTTTTGAACTAGAAAAAGCAGTGATTCTTTTGAAACTTTTGATACACTTGCAATAGCTAGGTGTATGCTACCTCCCTAAGGTGAGACCTCGTTCTCCAACAAGTAAAAAAAGGAGCAAGACCAAGTTTTCTTCATCTGTGTTCTCTTGCTCAAAAACAAAAAAAAGGGAGCAAGACCAGGTTTCCTTGCTAATGTTTAGTTTTTTGTTCTATCCTTTTAGGGTATTTGTATCTTTTAAGTATTTGGTAGAGCTAAAGTGCCATTTTAATATCAATGGAATTTATCTTCTCCTTTCAAAAGTTATTCTTATTTATCCCTTTTAATCTTTTGCCAAACAATATATATATATATATATATGTATCTTTCATTAATGTGTTAAACTTGGCGACTTGTGGTTAGAATGTGACCTGATCAATTTTTGATTTCCTTTTTCTTTTTCTGTATATATGAGTTTTGGTTTTGATAACTTGGGTAGCATTATTGTTATGAAGGAAAAACATAGTGGTTATTTTTTAAAATATGTGGAAGTTTGAGGGGTTCTGTGGCAAGTGACCTGATTATACTTAATTATTCCTTTGAACTTGGGAAGTTGGACTTGCTTTGCAAGTGTTCGTCCACCCAATATTCTTCATGGCCTCAGGTGTTGTTCCACGTACGTGAGGTTTGAGGCTCGACTACTCCTCCTTGCCTTTAGAAGTGATACCAGTTGTTCATCAAGGGATCTTCATCATGAAATTTTGTTCTTCCATCTGCAAGGTGCTTCTTTTTCTAAAATCTTATGAGTCTCTTCTTGTTTTTCTCAAATAGGTAGTTCTTTATAGTGTTTTGCTAATTGATGCTTGCAATATCATTTATATATGTGTGATTTGGAACTCGCCCTAAAAATTTGGATTTTTGATCGTGCTCCTCGTCCCCCCTGTGTGTTAGATGTTTTTGTATGAATTCTACATAAGAATTTGATTAGTTACAGTTTTCACTTACATAGATTTTAATTTTATATTCATACATTCACTAACCTTGTTGACAAGTGTGATTTTGTACACCAGCTAGTTTTTTTTTATTTTAAAAGAATGTGCTCTGAATTCTCTTCCATGCTACAAATTCATGCTATTATGCCATTCTGTGTTGCTTTGCACTAATATGTTTTTTATAGATTGTGTGATAGGATTTCCTATAATTTAAGTTTTATATTGGAGACTTATCCAGGATAATTTTTTATATTTTTTTAAATGTCTTTTGCTACATAAGTATATTGATTTTCTTATTTTGTACCATACAAGAATTGAAAAATGAGTTAGAAGGAAAGTGGCATCGGCGGTCGAGGTTAGTCAATTATACGGTTAGTATTTAAATTGCAAATCAAGTATGTATAAAGGTTCTTTAATCGTATATTAATTTTCTCTTGAGATGCAATGATGCTCCTTCTTTTGATATTGAAATTTCAATCTTGAACTTCCAAGTTAACATACCCATTTGAAGCACAGAGGTGGAGTTTGATGAGTTACTTCCATCTCTCTCTTAAAGTGCATTTTTTGAATAATTGAAGCTCTCTTTCATATGTGGATGAATGACATGTCTCGTGCTTACTAACACTAGAACTACAAACTAACTTTCTTCCTGTGATCAACATGATTAAAGTAGAGGCTAATATTATATACAATAACACAGGAAGGTGGAAAGAGATTTTTTTTGGGATTGGAGACACTATAAGGTACCATTTCCTTCTTTGTTCTTGTACTAGTTTCTCTAATATCCATTTTATGTGTCAACATTTGTACTTCTCTTATCCTTATCTAACAACTTATGATTATGTTGGTTGTTTAAATGAAAATGTTGGTAGAGTTTTTGAATGTTTCTATGCAATGAAGAATTATCATTGGCCTCTGATATGCAACAAGACAATATTTTGGCCCGTGACACTAGAAAGAAATTAAGTTAATATTTAAATGAGCACGGCCATTTTTCTATTGAATTGAGCTATGTGGTTTAATAGCACTCGGTCACACATAACCATCTCGTCTGGCCTAGATTCTTAATGTCACAAGAGAAAGTTGTTGCATCAACAAATTGATTGGATTTGTGGATATTGTTGTTTCTCCCTCTCGATCCCACTTTGATGCAAGTCATCAATTATGCTCAACAATGTTGGGCCTGATTAGTTTAACTCTACTAAAATAGTTAAGGCCTGAGTTGATTTGTGATTTTGATTTATTTTCTACCTTAGATTCTTGATCATATGGTTACGCTTGCTTAAAAAAGGGACACTCCAATCTGAGAGGTGGCTTAAGCAAACAATGAGAAGGGGGAGGAGAAGCGTGTAACCTTTGATCTTCATATCTGTGAAAGGAATAGGGGATTACTTTTTAACATAAAGCCTGTATAAAATACTTGGGACTTGGAGAGATGCCATATCAAGGCATGGAAACTAGAAAGCCGACAATTCTATTATCTCTAGGACCAGTACACACAAGCTTTGGATTTCCTCGAGTACTTGCATTTTGTGCTACACCTCACCTGTTGTAGGTCCTTTCTTCCATGGTCTTGATACAGCTTTCTTGTAAGAATCCATATTGCACTGGCTGAGAAACTTGGATAGTAGAGATTGCTGCTTGAGAGAGAAAACTGAGAGTGGTCAGAGACGGGACTGAGGGTGCAGGATTTGTAGTGATTAAGAATGTAGGAGCGTACCTTTAAATGTTGTCACGTTTGGAGAAGGACTTTCAAGCTCATACTGTGCGACACTTTTATCCATTTATTAGTTGAATGTGTTTTTCCTTGACATATTGTGCCTTTTAATTCTAGGGAGATCTCTTTGTTCGAGCATGAAATCCATCATCAGATTCTGAGTTACTATGTGTTTTCTTTTTTGCAATTGTTTGTATTTTGAGTTACTGAGGACCTAACCCATTAAAGAAGTCATTTCATCATATTTGCATTTTAGGGAACAGGAGCATGGTCTAATTTTGGTAAGCAAACTAAAACACTCAACTATGTATTTTGTTTTTTGGATTTTGAGTTATTTCATTGATGTGGTGTTGTATAACACATGTGTTGGCTTCTTTCTTTATTAAGTTCTTGAAATAGAAAATAATAACATTGTATAAAGTTAACATGTGGATGAACAAGTTTAAAACAGGATTGCAAGAATATTATTTTTTAAATAAATAATTATTTTTGCATCGGTTTCAAATCCGTTGCCAAAGGTCTACAAGCTTTTGAGACTACATGATTTTTTGTGATGATTTCATAATTACCGCTGCCAAATATGATATTTTTGCCCACGTTTTATTGGGAACTGTCAGCAAATAATAATATATTTGTGATGATTAAAAGTGTCACAAAAAATATATTTTCCAGTCGGTGCCCAAAAAGCGTCGCCGATTTTTCACGACAGCAGTATAGACGACGAATGCAGCGATGGAGTCATGGAAGAGAAATGTCGCCTTTTGTTTTTTGCTACGGTTTTTTCATTTTGGCAACGGTCAATTTTTTTTGTAGTGAATCAAGCAAGAAAGAAAGAGTTGCTAAAAGGAAGAGATGAATTTGTGATGACCTTCTTCGTTAATTGCTTCACCTTTCTCTCGCTTCTTTTGCCTTTCTCCTTTTATTTTATAAAGCTTTGCTTTTCTTGTCTTTGGAGCTATTGTTCATCCAATTCAAAATTCCAAAAACAATATTTCTTAGTGATCTTTCCACAAGAGATCATACATAAATGTTGATGTCGAAAAAAATATTTACATAAAAGCTTCAGAGACTTAACTCACTTTGCATTTCATTTATATGGATTGGTAAAAAAAATGGACAGATAAAATTAAATTTGAAGTAGAAATCACAACTGTGTTTTTAGTGTAGCATTCTTTCACAATGAATAAGAAGGTAGAGGTGTTGAATATCTTTGATGACGACAACTATGATTGCAATGCTCAAGAACGTTCACAAAACCATTGATATAATATAAGAGATGCACAATTAGAGTATGTTTAGCAAAATAAAGACAACCTTTTTTGTAAAAAAACAAAGCCAATTTTGGTGAATAAAAATTGTTGGTCGATAACAATCTACAATGAAGATGATCGTTTAAGTCGAAATGAGACAAAATGTTAAATAGGGAGAAAGTTGTGAAGACCTTGAAAAGATGGAAGGCAATTGAAAATAGTTTCTTGAGAGTGGGGGGTTATTTTATTTTATTTTTCTTTCTATGAAATAAGAAATTGTTAGAATAAAATAAACAGTTTCTCCAAAAAAAGAGGGAGAAGAAGAATTTACAAGTTAGGAAGGTAATATATATATACTAGTAAAGTACGACACGTGCAAATGCATGTAGCCATATGAGAGAGAAAAGATATCGAGTCAAAAAGAGAAATAAATTTTTTATATTAAGAAAGAAAACAATTAAAATAAACAATCAAGTTTTTGAGTGAGGGAATAATCAGTGAAATTTTGGAGAGGGAGAGTAAGTACATGGAAAATAAGTACAAGAAAGAGTATTCAAAAACTTTAAAAACAAAAAGAGATAAAGAGGATTATTATTAAAGCAATTATATTTGAATTTTGCACATAAATAGGAATCCAGTTATTGTTTTTATTAGTTTTATGTTTTTTCTTTCTCCTAAACTATGTTATGTAGTGAATGTCAATTTCTTTTGATTTAAAATATCTTTAGCATCAAGGTTTATACACAAATATTCATTTCCTGTAATTTTTAATTTAGTTATTTGCTTATTTATGTCATTATCAACTTTTATTTTTTTTAGTTTTTTTTATCTGAATTCATGACATTTTAGAACTTTCTATTTCTACAAAAGAAGTTGCAATTATTGTCAAGTTTTATACCTTTTAAAAATTCATTTAATTTCTTTTGATGGTTTCTTGTTATTGCTATTTTAGACATTTAATTGACTCTTTGTAGAGCTTAAATCATTAGTTAAAGTGATAATTTTTTATAAAGATAACATTAAATTCTTTTCAAATTTGATCTCATAAATAAAAATTTGAAATATAAAAGAAATGGTCTCTGATTGATGGGTTAAAATAATCGAAAAGATGACATTTAGGTGATCATCTTCATTTTCTATAACATTTACAACGATAACCTTTTTTTCTCTTAAATTGTATCTGTTTCTGCTATCGTATTTGAAATAGAATGAATGTGTCCGTCCTTCACGATTAATCAATGTCTTTGTGCTGTAAAATTAAAAAAATAAATAAAAATAATATTAAATTTATAATTGAGTCATCTAAATTAATATTATAATTATATAATTTCATAACATTAATTAAATATATAAATAGACATTATATTTATCTTTTCTGGAGATGCTGCATATTTAGTTACTGAACAATCAACAATATTTTAGATTGTATCAAATATTGTAATTGTTATTGTCCTTGTAGAATCTGACATTTTAAATCTTTCCATAAACCTGTGGATGAATAATTTACTGTTAATTAATAAAATCACAATATAATTTTTATTAATAGAAATTAAAGTTTAGAATCTTACTCTGGTGTGTATTCCACATTTTTCACAAGTTGCTTCTTTTGCTTTAAAATATATATATATTTTTTGTTTTTGCAAGAGTTGCAGGCCGTTTGCTGATTTTGTGATGACCTAAGATATGCTATGCCTTCTTCCGAGACTAGTTGCCTCAGAAAGATATGATCAACAAGGCCTCAGAAGAGCCTTCCACTCTATATTCGGGTAAAGTATCCATCAATGAACATCTATCGATGGGATAAGCAATAGCCAGTTGTTGGCTCCCACCGGCTCTGAATGCAGAAGAGAAATGCTATCCCCACTCGGACCAAGACATAACTTTTACCAAAAGTTTATTGTGATCTTTTTGTTCAAATAACAATTAAGGTGAAGCAGGGTTTTTCATTGTAGCGTAGTCTGTTCTTGTGGCGAGCTGCATTCCCACCTGTGGTGAGCTACCATACTCCCCTTGCTTGCTTGTATGCGCCTATCTTTGCTTGAAACCTCGACTCTTTCCTGTGCCTTCGGTACCATGGTTATGGGTTTTCGATTTTTTGAATTATGCCTTTAATATACAAATAATATCTCTCTTGTAAAAGTACATATTTTAGTGATACTAAGAAATATAAAGATGTAAATTATAATATAATATTATAATAAATTTTACAACTAAAATAAATTGAAAAAATACATTTGATATCTATTAATTTACCTTAAAAGAATCTATTGAGTCTCCAAATGCATCTTTCACTGTTATATGTTTTGCGTCCTTATATGTTTGTTCAGTTGGTTTGTCATTGTAAACTTTCATTAGACCAGCCTTTGATTATAATCTGTAACATAAAAGTTTTGTAAGAAATATTATTAAACAAGTTAAAATATAATTAAAGTACTTACCATTTTCTTAGTTTTTCAACTTCATGGATTTCCGGATTGATATTTATCATTGTAGATGCTGTTGAACATAATGAAAATTCAGAAGAAAAAATAATAAATACTATTATATTATAATTTTTCAATAAAAAAATTTAAAAATCATAAATTATTTTTACCTTTATAAAAAGATGCTATTACAGAGGAGAAAACCACAACTGAAAATTTCGATGTAGTCTCTGGTTGTTCACTTCCTTCTTTTGTAGCATATTCACCTCACAATGTTAACATTATAGGTTCAGACCTAATAATAAACTAACAATAAATAAGGTTATTATTAATTATTATAAATAATTATATAAAATAATTAACAATGAATAAAAACTTACTTCATGCTCATAATTTGAATTTTTTTTTTTCTTTTCTCCATTATTTGTGTTGTGATTATTGCAGCCAAAGGTTTAACATCGACTACAATACTAATGATGTCTGAAAATTAGAAGAAAAATAAATGACAATTGTTAGTGAATTTATTTAATAGTTGAATAATAAAAAATATTTAAAATTAAAGATAAGGTATAAGTACTTACCAAAAATAGTTTTCTTTTTTTATATCAATTGTGGTATTCAAATCAACAAGATCAATGAAATTGTAAATATTTATCCTGGTTTATTCATCTTGTTCCTGAACTTCTTGTATAACCGAAGTATTGTTTAACAAAATTTCATATAGTTTATTGACAGTACTGAAAGCTGGATTTGTCGGTTTTACTATTCCAGAACTTATACAATATGATTTTCCAGGAATAAGTTTTTTGTCAAACTTATCAACAATGTCGTTAAACACGACTGCTTGAATTTTGGTACCCTGAAGAAAAAAAATCAATTATTTGAGTAAACATTTTATCATAAAAATTAATTTTGTCTTTTAACTATTACATACCTCATCATCAATCAAAACCAGCTTTTGTACTTTTCCAGTCCCTCTACTGTTTTCATAATGTTTAGCTGAACTTTTGTGCAATAATACAATCTTTATTTTCCAGTTAGTCTTATAATTTGTCAAATGATTTATTTTAATGATGTTTGCCATATATCCTACAAAAAAATAGTAAATAAAAATATTATTATTTTAATTAAAAAGAATATAAATGATTAAATGGAAAGCAAATATAAACAAGAGGTTAAGATATATCACCTATAAATAAGAAAATAATTTTGATGAAGATTAATATATATTTGGATTATTTTGACACATCTTGGACTCTCTTCTGGTTGGGTTTGTTTCAGCTAAGCTATTGGCCTTAAAATATCTTCAACCGTAAGAAGTATGAGAGGTTTTTTTTTTTTTGGTAACCAAGAAGTATGAGAGGTTAACAATTGAAAAGATGAGAGGGAGATCAACTTCATATAGAACAAAATCTAATAAAAAAGAAACAAAAATAAGATAAAGTTAATTGCATGTTTTATTTAAGCAATTTGATCTTGACCATTCACCAGTTGGCAATAGGTTATCCCTCAGAAGAAACAAAAACACTCGTTACAATATAAAGTTATGCTAAATGGTTAATGTCGACCAGAGCCACATGGGTTTATGGTTAATGCGAATGACGAAAAAATTAACCATATAGTATAACCACACAGCCCTCTGTTTTTCGGTTTTCTATTTGCAAAATAGAATAAAATCAAAATTGAATTTTGAATCATTTATAAAAAATAATTTAAAAAAAGCACGTGGCACTTCCTTGAAGAACAAAGCTGGGTCGTGGCTGAGAAATATCTTATTTCTTCCATTTGAGTCGGTTAGAGATGCAATCTCTCAGGGCCTCTCTCTCTCTCTCTCTCTCTCTCTCTCTCTCTCTCTCTCTCTCTCTCTCTCTCTCTCTCTCTCTTCTTTCTTAAGAAGACTCGGCTACTATGAGAGAGACAAAGCAGCCTTGTGCCTTGTTAGTGCTGCAATCTCTCTCAGGGCCTCTCTCTCTCTCTCTCTCTCTCTCTCTCTCTCTCTCTCTCTCTCTCTCTCTCTCTCTCTCTCTCTCTCTCTCTTCTTTCTTAATGGTGGCTCGATTTGTTTCTACCCTCTCTCTCTCTTCTTTCTTCCCAGAGACTAGATTTGTTTCTGCGATCTGTCTCTTAGCTCTCTGTCTTTGTTACTTCCTGTAGCACACTGATTCTGTCGGTGAACTATTGCAAGTCCTGGAAGTAGGCCTGTAAACGGACCGGATTCGGCTCGGAGACACCAGTATCCGAATTCGAATCCGGCAAAAATTTAGAGAAGGCATCCGAATCCGAATCCGAAATTTTATCGGATATCCGATAATAATCCGATCCGATAAAATATCCGATTATTGATTGATAATTGTCATTTTTTTACATTTTTTATTATAAATTTCTAATTTCCGATTACCGAATACCGCTATCTGAATCCGATTACCGGTATCCGAATCCGATTATCATCTATTTTTAAAGAAAAAATGTTAAATACTTTACTCTATCCGGATATTATCCGATCCGATAAGCAATTATCCGAATCTGAATCCGAATCCGGTTGCTTAGCGGACGGATACGGATATTTTCCGGTAAGAGAATTTTCGGATACGGATACCCTTAAACGAATACGAATGCGAATTCGGAGGCGAATTTCTGTTATCCATTTACAGGTCTACCTGGAAGCAGAATAATAAGATGGATTTTAAACCAAAGGTGTGATCAAACAGCAAGATTTTGGAGCATACGATTCCAAAATCAGGAAGGTGTTGGAGCATCAGCAAATGAAGAATGATGTTCAGTGAAGCCAACAAAGTTATATCAGAATTAGTTTATACAATCCGGTTCTTTTCTCTTTCTTTTTCCTCTTTCTATCTCCGTTTTTCCCTTTTCTTATCCCAAAATAATGAAATAAAATTCAATTTTGAATTTCCAATCAATTTCATCGTGTTTTAATTCTGCGTTTTCTTAAAAGTAATCTTAGTTGAATGGAGTAAGGGATAATAAAATTAAATAAAACAAAACAACTTTTAGAGAAGATAACAACAAACGAGTAAGATTAACTAAATTTCAACATGAGAATCACACATGAATGCGTAAGGTGGAACGAACGAATTCATACCTTAATCCGAAAATCCCTTTTGTCTTTAAATTTTTAATAGTTTTCAAATTTGTTGGAGCTTAAACTCTACTTTGGAAATAAAATATTGCTCTTCTTCCATGGTCGTAGCTTTTTTATATAATACTACAGTTTGAATTCTATTATGAGTTGTGTTAATCTTAGGAATCCTCAACCCATTGTGTTTCTTTAAATCGAGAGAGAAATTAAGAGAGGGATTAAAATTAATGATAAATTATTAATAATTTCTGTCTAAAATGTCCAAATTATCCTTACAAAAATAAGTAAAGAAATAGCATATAGTACAAGTTTATTGGTATTTGGAAAAATAATAAGGACAGAAAAAGATTTGCGGAAAAAAAGTACATGCTTTTATAATAGTAGTATGATATATATATATATATATATATATATATATATACTTTTATTTTTAGGAAAAATCTATTTCTTAATTTGAGATGATCTTTGATTTTATACATTTGAAAAAAAAGGGGAAGGGGTTAAGTTGTTATTTATGAAGAAAAATGTTTGAGATTAAAAAAAAAAAAAAAATTCTTTTACTTTCCTTAAAAAAAACCTCTTTCCTAATTCATTAGATACTTTTTTGGACAAAAAAAGAAAAGAAAAGAAGGTTTCTAATAATCGATTACAAGGAAAATTATTTGAGATTAAAAAAAAACATTATATATATATTCTCTTTTTAAATTAGAAAAAAAAAATCTCTTCTTACTTTCTCTTTTTAGAAAAAAATTTATTCCCTATTTCATTAGAGATTTTTATTAATGATTTATAAGAAATATTGTTTGAGATTGAAAAAAAAAAATATATATATATATATATATATATATATCTTTTACTCTCTTTTCTAGAAAAATTTATTTCTCGATTTAATTTTACGTATTTAAATAAAAATATATAAAAAGAGTACCAATAATTTATGAATAAAAAAATAAAATGACAACAAAGTTAATTCATAAAAGATAACATTTAAATAAAAACAAATGATAAAATAGTCAAGTGAAAGATTTGCGAAAAAAGAGGAGTACATGCTTTTATAATAGTAGTATGATATATAATAGTAAAGACACAGCCTAACATCGGCGGACCCATGATGAAATATTGGGGGGGGCCAAAGAACGAAAGCCAGATAACATTCCCATTAGGGAAACACTAATGCTTTTTTGTCACACATTATATGGGCCCTTATAAGATTCATTTGAAGTCCCACCTCTAAATTATTTTATTATATTAAAGAATAGACCCACATATATTTTGTAGGGCTTACACATATTTGAAAAAAAAAAAAAATTATTGATGATGATATTTTTTCCAACAAAATATAGGTAAAATTAAAGCAACAATATAGAAAAAATATATACACATGACTTCAACCCTAAAAAGTTAGATACAAGCCAATATTTTCTTTGGTAGGAGATGTAAACCAATTTTTTATTTAGGTAAGAGATGCAAACCAATGGCAAGTAGTTACCTACTAACTATAGATATTTGATTCACAATTCAAAATCAAATAACAAAAATTGCAGAAGAAATAAAGAAACATAGAATATAAAATCAAATAAAAAGAATAAAAAAAAGAGAAAAAGAGAAACGATAAATAAATTGAGAGAGAGAAAGAGTACCTAATTGTGGAGTAGATTTTTTTTTTCCAAATTTTCTTAACCCATGCTTATAGAAAGCGAAGAGAATAAATAGAAAGAAAGAAAAGGAAGAGAATAAATAAGAAGAAAAGAGGAGAGAGAAGAGAGGATATAGAAGAGAATAAATAGAGATTGAAGACTTACTTTCTAATTATGAATGACATTTTGATTTTTGAATACTTAATAAGATGTTTTTTCAAAAATTTCCTTTAACCAGGTTTATAGAAACAGAAGAGAATAAATAGGAAGAAAAGATAAGAGAGAATAGTGGGGATAATAAATAGAGATTGAGGAATTATTTTTTAATTAGGAATGACACATGTGCCCATTATTTTACCTTTAAAAATTGTTCTCAATATTGGGAGGGGGGCAAATAGTGACATTTCACATATAGGAAGAGAAAAAAGTGTATTGAGGGGGGGCAAATAGTGACATTTCACATATAGGAAAAGAAAAAAGTGGCAAAAACAAGGGAACTTATATAAAAATTTTAAAAATCCGGGGGGGGGGGGACCATGGCCTCCCCCTTCATAAGTCTATCCCTATGTTTCATGTCGTTACATGGTCTGCACGTGTTACACATCCTTAACATACATTCTCATCCAAAACACCTACTGACCATGGAACAACTTATTGCTGAAATTCAGCTCATGTTAAACCACATAATTATTTTAAAAAAAATACAAAACATAAACATCACGACATGATATGACAAGTTGATTTATTTTTTTTTAACTACTTTACGTTTTTGCACCTGCAGGTACTGAAGTACATGAATTGAAATGACTACTGACGTTTTGCAAATGCACGTGGCCATATGAGAGAGAAAAGATATCGAGTCAAAAAAACAGAAAGAAAATTTTTATATTAAGAAATAAGACAATTGAAATAAACAATCAATTTTTGGGGTGAGGGAATAATCAGTAAAACTTTTGAGAGTGAGAGTAAGTACAGGAAATAATATTCAAAAACTTAAAAACAAAAAGAGATAAAGAGGATTATTATTAAAGGAAATATATTTGAATTTTGCACATAAATAGGAATCCAATTATTGTTTTTATTAGTTTTTTGTTTTTTCTTTCCCCTAAACTATGTTATGCAGTGAATGCCAATTTCTTTTGTTTTAGAATATCTTTAGCATCAAGGTTTTATACACAAATATTCATTTCCTGCAATTTTTAATTTAGTTGTTTTCTTATTTATGTCCTTATCACTTTTATTTTTTTATTTTTGGGTCATTATCAATCAATTATAGTGACTGTGGGCCCATAGGTTTTCTCAGGGAAAAGGAAAGATGTGGTAGGGGCAGAAGTTTGAACTCATGATATTTTAGGACTTTCTATCTCTACAAAGGAGGTTGCAACCATTGTCAAGTTCTATACATGTTAAAAACTCATTTAATTTCTTTTGATGGTTTCTTGTTATTGCTATTTTAGACATTTAATTGACTATTTGTACAGCTTAAATTATTAGTTGAAGTGATAATTTTTTATAAAGATAATATTAAATTCTTATCAAATTTGATCTCATAAATGAAATTTTAAAGTATAAAAGAAATAGTCTCTGATTGGTGGGTTAAAATAATCAACAAAATAACATTTGGGTGATAATAGACAATATAATTATGTTTTTATTCAATAGAAACGATGAAGGAAAAAAACAAGAGTGAAAATATTGAAAAGTGTTCTACGTGTAGATCTCCATTGAATTTGTTAAAGAGAAACAATGACAGCTTTCTACTCAATAATGAACTCGATTTCTCTTTGCTGCATATAATGTTCTCTCCTTTAGAAAGAAAAAGTTGCATCTCAATTTCCCATACGTATTGCTTAATTTTAGAGAGATTAAGATCAACTATTGCAATGAGCTTGTTGAATTGCCCCAAGGGATTTGCGAACTTATCTGCCTACAAAAGCTCAACATATTTAAATGGTTTTTTCCACAAACTTGTATTGCCCTTTTTAACCAATAACCAAAAGATAAATAAAAAATTATTTATGCTAAACAGACAGTTTTATAAGAATGAAATAAAAAAAATTTGATTAACATAGTGTATTGAAATAAAAATTGATAATGGAAGAAAATGAAAGTAAATTTAGTATTTAATACATATGAAACAAATTAAACTTCTCATATCTAAAATTTCTCTATTTGATTTTTTTACATTTAACATTTTCGTATTTGTCTAAATCAATTACTTCTTTCAGCTTATCATCTTTATTTTCTATAGCATCTACAACGATACCCTTTTTTTTATCTTAAATTGTATCTGTTTATGCTATCGCATTTGAAATAAAATGAATGTGTCTGTCATTCCACGATGAATCAATTTGCCTTTATGCTGTAAAATTCAAAAACAATAATAATAAACTTATAATTGAGTCATCTAAATTAATATTATAA